>NC_053027.1:330566683-330637259 GCF_003073215.2 Triticum urartu | reverse complement strand
TACTTGTCCTGCATGAAAAAAATCATTATATATACTCCCTCCGGTCCTTTTTACTCTGCATATTAGAATTCTCTAAAGTCAAACTTCACAAAGTTTGACCGTATTTATATCAAAAAATATCAACATCTGCCATGCTAAAGTTATATAATATGAAACTTTAAGTCATGACACATCTAGTGGTATTGATTTCAGATTGTGAATGTTGGCACTTTTTTCTACAAAGCTGGTCAAATTTTACGAGGCTTGACTTCAGTCAAATCTTACATGCGAACTAAAAAGGACCGGAGGGAGTACTTCCCGAGGTTTTTACCACCGTATCATAGAGATATCGCCTATTCTTGTTTTGTGTTGTTTTTCTGACATATCTAGATCGCCATGGCGCCACCAAGCTCTACCAAGGGTAAGTTCTATGAGAAGTTCATTAACCCCTACCTACCAGAGGTGATGAAGCACCCTCATGCCATTGAGATGCGTGAAGGGGTGCTCCACATCCAGGACATTTGAGGGCCTCGGAAGACGGGAAGCGTGGAGGCCAGACTCGAGGCGGTGGAGTAGGAGATCTTCAAATGCCAAGGGATGCTGGAAAGCAGACTTAGTGCCAACCACTCCAGGATCACATAATTCACCCATGACCACAAGGTGGGTGGCAAGTCTATGAAAGACATCATCTTCAACCTTAACGAACGAATCAATTATCTCTAGGGCCAAGTTTATGATCTTCAAAATCAAAATTTTGAATATGAGGCAAGATTCAAAGGTATGAGTTTAGTTGTAAGTTTCAGGACTCCGCAGACTCGTGCATCCTTTTATGATGGTGAACCTATGCCATGGAAGCCGGAGGACAAGCCTACCACTTCATCCTCACCATCACCACCAACAAAGGATACTTGAGTACATGTGTATGGGCACTCCCATTGGCTTGTGCCAAGCGTGGGGGTGGTGCTCCGATAACGTATCACCGTGAACTTGATCGGAGAGGCTATGGTGTTGATGTAGAAGCCCTCCGTGATCGATGCCCCCTCCTGCGGAGCTCCGGAACAGGCCTCAAGACGGGATCTCGTGGATATAGAAAGTTACGGTGGTGGAATTAGGGTTTTGGCTCCGTATCTGATCGTTTGGGGGTACGTTTGTGGGGGAATCATAGTCTCCATCATCCTTTCCTCACTTGGGACAATGCTCTAATAGTGATGATGTAACACCCACAATACGGCTATATCTCCCATGTGTCGGAGCACGACTTAGAGGCATAACCGCATAGTAGGCGTGTCACACGAGGGGTAATCTTTACACATCCCATGTACTGAATAAGAAAGGGATAAAGAGTCGGCTTACAATCGCCACTTCACACAATACATAAATATATCATACATCATCCGGAATACAATCAAGGTCCGACTACGAAACCAAAATAAAGAAAGACAACCCCAAATGCTAGATCCCCGGTCGTCTTGACTGGGCTCCACTATTGATCAACTAGAAACGAAACAACATAACGAACGCGATCTTCATCGAGCTCCCACTTGATCTGGGTTACGTCACCTGCACTGGTATCATCGGCACCTGCAACTGTTTGGAAGTATCTATGAGCCACGAGGACTCAGCAATCTCACACCCGCGAGATCAAGACTATTTAAGCTTATGGGTAGGGTAAGGTAAAGAGGTGGAGCTGCAGCAAGCACTAAGCATATATGGTGGCTAACATACACAAATAAGAGCGAGAAGAGAAGCAATGAAACGGTCGAGAAGCTAGAAGTGATCAAGAAGTGATCCTAAAACTACTTACGTTCAAGCATAACACAAGAACCGTGTTCACTTCCCGGACTCTGCCAGAAAGAGACCATCACGGCTACACACGCGGTTGATGCATTTTAATAAAGTTAAGTGTCAAGTTCTCTACAACCGGATATTAACAAATTCCCATCTTCCCATAACCGCGGGCACGGCTTTCAAAAGTTGAAACCCTGCAGGGGTGTCCCAACTTAGCCCATCACAAGCTCTCACGGTCCACGAAGGATATTCCTTCTCCCAGGAAGACCCGATCAGACTCAGAATCCCAGTTACAAGACATTTCGACAATGGTAAAACAAGACCAGCAAAGCCGCCCAAATGTGCCGACAAATCCTGATAGGAGCTGCACATATCTCGTTCTTAGGGCACACCGGATTGTCCAAGATTCCGATAGGCCAACCCAGAGTTGCCCCTGGTGGCCACCGGCTCTTGACAGGTTGGACCAACACTCAGAGGAGCACTTTCTCGGGGGTTTAAAGTAAATATGACCCTCGGGTTCCGGAAACCCGAGGGAAAAAGGTTTAGGTGGAAAATGGTAAAACCAAGGTTGGGCCTTGCTGGAGGAGTTTTATTCAAGGCGAACTGTCAAGGGGTTCCCATTATAACCCAACCGCGTAAGGAACGCAAAATCAATGAACATAACACCGGTATGACGGAAACTAGGGCAGCAAGAGTGGAACAAAATACCAAGAATAAGGCCGAGCCTTCCACCCTTTACCAAGTATATAGGTGCATTAAAGTAAACAAGATATAATAATAATGATACCCCAAACGGTAAACATGTTCCAACAAGGAACAAACTCCATCTTCACCTGCAGCTAGCAACACTAAAAGAGGGGCTGAGCAAAGCGGTAACATAGCCAAGCAACGGTTTGTAGGAAAGGTGGCTTAGAGGCTTGACATGGCAATATGGGAGGCATGATATAGCAAGTGGTAGGTTTCGCGGCATAGGAATAGAGCGAGCAACTAGCAAGCAAAGATAGAAGTGATTTCGAGGGTATGGTCATCTTGCCTGAGATCCCGCAAGGAAGAAGAACGAGTCCATGAAGAAGACAAATGGACATAGTCGAACGGATCCTCACAAACGCGACGTTACCGGAACTAACAAGAAGAAGCAACACCGAAAAGAAGCAAACAACATAGTAAACAACCATCACATAAACATGGCATGATGCACAACCAAGTATGATGCATGTCCGGTTTAATTAGGCAGGGCATGGCAAAGTGCAACAACCAACACTACAAGTTAAGTGGAGCTCCGTATGCAACGAGTTGCATATTGACGGAACAACACATGGCTTATTTAGTTCTCTCTCGTTTATGTACCCGACAATATTAAATTTTGTTAAACATGGCAAGAGGTGAAGCATAATAAAACTACCTAACTAGGAAAGTTTAAATAAGGCCGGAAGCAACAAACAACAATTCCGGAAAATCCCCATATGCATATTTTAGGATTGGTACTGTTCTGCCCTAAACCAAATTTTAGAGTTGTTAAACATGCAAAGTCAGTACACCATGTTAAACTAGGCATTTTTCTACCCCATTTACATATAATGTTTGTTAAATTTGGAGCTACGGTTATTTAGTTATGAATTAAATCATTTTAGCATATCATCTAAGCAAATTAAAGCAAACATCATTTTAAACATTTCGAACATGGATGAAAATTGGATATTATGAAACTAGATGAAAAACTAAGCATTTTTCATACATAAATTATTTTAAACCAATGCACGGTTGAGAAGTTATTAAATGCATGAAGTTTAGGGACCAAACTGTAAAACTGGCGCTCTCTGGATAATTGCTAAAATCGCAGAACTAAAAAAACCATCATTGGCCGAAACTGGCTGGCCGAAACAGTACAGAGAAAGAAAAAAAGGAGGCGTTGGGGGTGGCCTCACCCATGGGCTTTGGCCCGTCTACAGAGGAGGTAGAGGCAGGCTGGCACGCTGGGCCTGGTGCGGCTATGACCCAGCCGACGCTCGCGGTCAACGGGGACCGGATCGAGCAAGGGAGCTGGAGCTGTGCGTGCGCGCGTGCAGGAGGTGTGCGGCGCTGCAGCTGTTCGAGGCGAAGCAGGGGTGTGGTTCAGACGAAGCGGAGGCAGCAGCGGCGGGGCTTGGAACTAGTAGGACTCCGGTGACGCGAGAAGGCAAGGGAGGCCGGAGCTTGCCAGATCCGACAGCGAGGCGATGAACGGGCGGCGACCAAGTCGGTTCCCTACGAGAGGGAGAAGAATGAGACCGAGAGGTATGGGGGAGCACTAGGAAGGGGAAGAAGAAGGGGCTGCAGCGCTCATCTCGGAAGAAGATCGCCGGTGGCTCGCCGGATAGACGAGGGCGACGGGGTTCGGCGCTGGTTTCGGAGACGAGCCGGACCAGGGAAAACACTCTGCTCGAAGCAGAGTCAGCACAGGTCGGTGGCGCGAGCGTGAGGCAGAGGAGGCAGGCATGGCACCACGCTCTGTTGAAGCAGGGGAATGAGCGGGCGACGCGGTGCGTCGGCGAGGTACTTGGTGGGCGGCGGGTTCTCGAATCCGGCGAGGTAGAGGCCCCGGACGAGACGAAGCAGGGGAATGAGCCCATGGCGCGGTGGTGGAAGCTCCTGTAGGCACATAGACAAGGGAGCTCGTGGTGAGGGAAGAGAGATGAGAGAGGGAGAAAGGAACAGGAGGAAGAGGTGATGCCTTGGTGCTCCTCTAGTGAAAGCAGGCGAGGAACTCGGGCGCCTCGAGCACACAATCGAGCAGGGAGGTGATGCGGCTGGCTGATGCGGCTTGGGCTGCTCGTGGATGGGTGCGCACAACGAGGGAGGTGGTCGGAGGCTGCAGGATGGAGGCCGAGAGGATTTTTGGATCGATGGTCGTTGGGTTTGGATCCGGCAAGATGGAGGCTGGTTGGTTGGTTCGGCGCTGAAAACAAGAGGAGTGGCGGCGGCGTGGGGATGGGATGGATGGGACATAATCCTAGATTCTAGGGTTTGGTCTGGTATAAATAGGTAGGGGAACTAGATGCTGGTGATTTGGTCCCTCTGATCAAAATCGGACGGCTGTGAATAAATAGTTAGGGAGCCCAGTTAACAAAACGGAGATGGTTTATAGATGTTTGGGGATGATCCAGACCCAATGGTGACGACTGCCCAGGTCGGGTCAGCGACAGCTTTCGGACTCGCGCGCGAGGAGGGCCGCGAGCTGACGAGAGAGGTTAAATTGGGCCTGGCGGTAAGTAATGGATTGTGTAGACGGTCTAGGAAGGAAAGAGAGGGAAAGCCCGGCACATGTTTCCGGATACTGGAAACGCCCGACGTATGACCGGCTATAATGTCGCTATATGTTAACTGTTGGGGCGTCAAACAGACTCCGAATGCGATGAAACTTGGCAGGCGAACTACAAACAACAAAATAACACCGCAAGCCAACATTCAACCCATTCCGAGAACATTTTCCGGCCACCTATAAAATAATATTTCGGACGTGCCGCGAGCGCATGCAAGTGTGTCTGGGCTCAGAACAGACAACGGACGGAACTGGGGGGAACCCGGACGGATGCAAGTTTTGAAAACATGATGATGCAATTCACATGATGACATCACAAGATGCAACACGCAAGCAAATGACATGGCAAAGACGGCGAAAAACTGGAAGACACCTGACGCATCGGTCTCGGGGCGTCACAGATGAACATCACACTTTTATTTTCTTACAACTCAAGAATTACAACTCGATACTTAGAACAAGCTATGACTCTATATGAATGCCTCCGGCGGTGTACCGGGATATGCAATGACTCATGAGTGACATGTATGAAAGAATTATGAACAGTGGCTTTGCCACAAATACAATGTCAACTACATGATCATGCAAAGAAATATGACAATGATGGAGCGGGTCATAGTAAACGGAACGATGGAATGTTGCATGGCAATATATCTTGGAATGGCTATGGAAATGCCATGATAGGTAGGTATGGTTCCTGTTTTGTGGAAGGTATATGGTGGGTGTATGATACCGGCGAAAGGTGCGCGGTATTAGAGAGGCTAGCAATGGTGGAAGGGTGAGAGTGCGTATAATCCATGGACTCGTCATTAGTCATAAAGAACTCATATACTTATTGCGAAAATCTACATGTTATCAAAGCAAAGTATTACGCGCATGCTCCTAGGGGGATAGATTGGTAGGAAAAGACCATCGCTCGTCCCCGACCGCCACTCATAAGGAAGACAATCAATAAATAAATCATGCTCCGACTTCATCACATAACGGTTCACCATACGTGCATGCTACGGGAATCACAAACTTTAACACAAGTATTTCTCAAATTCACAACTACTCAACTAGCATGACTCTAATATCACCATCTCCATATCTCAAAACAATTATCAAGTATCAAACTTCTCATAGTATTCAACACACTCATAAAGAATTTTATTATAATCTTATACCTAGCATATTAGGATTATTTAAGAAAATTACCATGCTATTTAAGACTCTCAAAATAATCTAAGTGAAGCATGAGAGATCAATAGTTTCTATAAAACAAATCCACCCGTGCTCTAAAAGATATAAGTGAACTACTAGAGCAAAACTATATAACTCAAAAGATATAAGTGAAGCACATAGAGTATTCTAATAATTTCCGAATCATGTGTGTCTCTCTCAAAAGGTGTGTAGAGCAAGGATGATTGTGGTAAACTAAAAAATAAAGACTCAAATCATACAAGACGCTCCAAGCAAAACACATATCATGTGGTGAATAAAAATATAGCTCCAAGTAAAGTTACCGATAGAAGTAGACGAAAGAGGGGATGCCTTCCGGGGCATCCCCAAGCTTTGGCTTTTAGGTGTCCTTAGATTATCTTGGGGGTGACATGGGCATCCCCAAGCTTAGGCTCTTGCCACTCCTTGTTCCATAATCCATCAAATCTTTACCCAAAACTTGAAAACTTCACAACACAAAACTTAAAGTAGAAAATCTCGTGAGCTCCGTTAGCGAAAGAAAACAAAAGACCACTTCAAGGTACTGTAATGAACTCATTATTTATTTATATGGGTGTTATACCTACTGTATTCCAACTTCTCTATGGTTTATAAACTATTTTACTAGCCATAGATTCATCAAAATAAGCAAACAACACACGAAAACAGAATCTGTTAAAAACAGAACAGTCTGTAGTAATATGTATCTAGCGCAAGATCTGGAACCCCAAAAATTCTAAAATAAATTGAAGGATGTTAGGAATTTATCTATTAATCATCTTCAAAAAGAATTAACTAAATAGCACTTTCCAAATAAAAATGGAAGCAGTTCTCGTGAGCGCTAAAGTTACTCTTTTTTTACAGCAAGATTAACAAGACTTTCCCCAAGTCTTCCCAATGGTTCTACTTGGCACGAACACTAATTAAACACAAAAAACACAACCAAAACAGAGGCTAGATAAATTATTTATTAGTAAATAGGAGAAAAAAGCAAGGAATAAAAATAAAATTGGGTTGCCTCCCAACAAGCGCTATCGTTTAACGCCCCTAGCTAGGCATAAAAGACAAGGATAGATCTAGGTATTGCCATAATAGTAAGATAGATCATTAAAACTCATTTCATATTCTCGACATTCGGCAGCAAGTTTTCTTTTAGGAAAGAAAACGTAATCAAAAGGGCTAAATTTAATGGGACAAAAGTCCCCAAGATCAACTTTGGGAGGTATAGGTTCCTCCCTTGGCCCTTCGTATTGCACAACCAATTCATCATTATAAGCATTCTTTTGACAGAACTTTGTGAGCCTATACACAAGAGAATATCCTAGTTCATTATTTTGAATGGCCAAATCATCATTAAGTTCAGAAATTTTATCAACTAAAACATTGGTAGGAACCCTTTCTCTAAGATTTTCATTGAAAGCAACATAGTCTAGAGATTGAAAACGCATTATTTCTTCTTGATCAAAAAGGATAGCCTCTATGGGAGGACGGCAAGCGTCCACCCTATAATGCGCAAAGATTTCTTTGGCCCCTTTTATTACGAATATAAACTCATGAGCTAAAAAGATAGTAGCGGCACGCTTAACAGAAGAATGCTCAATATTAGAAAATTCTAGGAAAATCCTTTGTATGCAAGGGTGCATGTGCATGAATTGTATTTCAAGTTCAAGTAGAAGCATGGCAATAACGTTCGCAAGACTACTAGTTCTATGAAGGATAGAACTACCCATAAAAGGTAATGCACCGGCACAAGTAAAGAAATCATGGATAACTCCTTTTCCAATAGTATTACCACTACTAATACGGAATTTTTTTAATGTAAGATAGGGGGTTGTTTAGCAGGAGCATTAGAGTTTTTCATGATATTATTATTGTCCATATCGAAAATAATTTCCCCAATTTCAGACATAACGGCAGAAAGTGCAAAAGGCAAAAAGAGGCAAACGGAAAAGAGAGAGAGGATAGAGAGAGAGGGCGAATAAAACGGCAAGGGTGAAGTGGGGGAGAGGAAAACGAGAGGCAAATGGCAAATAATGTAATACGGGAGATAAGGGTTTGTGATGGGTACTTGGTATGTTGACTTTTGCGTAGACCTCCCCGGCAACAGCGCCAGAAATCCTTCTTGCTACCTCTTGAGCACTGCGTTGGTTTTCCCTTGAAGAGGAAAGGGTGATGCAGCAAAGTAGCGCAAGTATTTCCCTCAGTTTTTGAGAACCAAGGTATCAATCCAGTAGGAGACTACGCGCGAGTCCCTCGCACCAGCACAAAACAAATGAATCCTTGCACCCAACGCGATAAGGGGTTGTCAATCCCTACATCACTTACGAGAGTGAGATCTGATGGATATGATAAGATAATATTTTTGGTATTTTTATGATAAAGAAGAAAAGTAAAATAAAAGCAAAGGAAATAACTAAATGTTGGAAGATTAATTGTAACATCCCAAATTTTCAATTTGGAATGTTATACATTAGGTCATCATGCATCTCATATTTTATTTTGCTTTTGGTTTTGATCCTAGAAAATCCTAAGCAACTTAAGGACCCACGGAGAGAGTTGGGGATTTCGTTATTTACATATTTGAGTTTTCTCAAATTATGTAAACAGGATCATTTGATTTTATTTATGTTATCATCAATTATTTCTATTACAAAAATATGAGAGAGGAATAAAATGACTTTCCCAAAATATAGAAATATTGAGGATTTAATAAAAAAATCAAATAAGATTTATTTCGGAGTTTTTCGGTATTTTTATTTGAATTTAGGAAAACTGCGTGTTTTTCAAAGTTGTAGTTTGGGCCCAGATAAATGTTCACTTTATCGGGCTTGATTTTAGAAACCCGGCAAAATTTATTTCATGATTTTTGGTGTCCGTTTAGTATTTCTTTTATTTTTCTTCCGAGCAGATTTAAAAAAAACGCGAACCGACTACGGGCCGTAACCGGCCAGGACACCGCTGGCCGGGGGCCTTTATAAGGCGCCGAAGCCCGAGAGGAGGAGCCCAGCCACCAGCCCCAAACCCTAGCTAGCCGCCGCCCCAGCCGCCACCGCCGCCGCCGCCGCCGGAGCTGCGCGACTTTCGAGGTTCGCTGCCGCCTCGTTTTCCGTGTAGTTTTTTAAAAAAATAAGAAAAAAATAAAAAAATTGTTCGTCGTTTGTCTTTTTCATCGGATTTTCCGCGGTTATTTTCTGATCGCGATTTCTGATCCGATTTTCGTTTTAGTATAACTTTTCGCTCGTTTATCGGAATCAGGCGATTCAAGCGCCTGGAGTTTCGTCTCGAAACCCTCTTTCCGAATAATCAACTTAAACAAGTTTTTGCTACTGTAAAATTTTCCCTAGATCCAGATTGCTAGAACGAAGTTGTTTTCTTTCGCTGTTTGATTTCTTTTGCTTCGTTCGATTTGATTCTATTTGCCAACCAGGGTTCTTAAGTTGAACTTTCTGGTTAGATCTTCTATTTGAGTTTTACCTGTGCATTAGATGAGTACTTATTGTATGCTTGTTGTTTGTCTGTGATAGAATACCCGGAGTGCGCCGCATGTTACGTTGAATCACTAGGTTTCGCGGATCATCAGCAAGGCAAGTAACACTTTGATCATACCTTTTCTACAACCCAGTTTTATTGCATTAGATCAATCCTCACACATTGCATGATTAGGATCTAATTAAATTGCGGGATGGGAAGTAGATGAGGTAGTACCTATTACCTGTTTATTATCAAACCTTTGGGAGTTACTTCTACGTTTGCTTATTATGCCATGCTATGCTAGTAGACGTGGATTGGGTGAGTGATATCCATGACAGATGTGAGATTGATAATTAATGGTTTATCTAAGGTGGCAACCTAACACACATCTGGGTGGATTGAGGCACCTAGGGTTTCCCGGACTTGCCTGTTTTCTTTGGACCGCCACCCAGGCTCAAAGGGATCATGAGATTATTCATACTAGAAACTTCCGTGTGCAGCCACAAGCCATTATGGGCTCTGGCATAGTTGACTAAGTTGTGCGAACTCTTACAGTGGTAGACTAGCAGATGTAGGGGATGTAGGTGGTACGGTCTGCCCGATCGTAAGGTGCTAGCGCTTCTGAAAGACTATGTCTCGGTCATCCGTCTTCTCAAACACCATGTAGTGTGAGAAACCAAACGGAGGCGATCGAGTCTTGTGGGGAAAAGTGCGCAAACCTTTGCAGAGTGTAACAAACTAATCATGGTTAGCCGTGTCCCGGGTTATGGACATCTTGTGTATCTAGTACCTGGATTATCGTGTGAATCTCAACATGTTACTCTAAATTAATTTTGATGGGTTTTAATGATGCTACTTAATTGGGATTGAGAATGCTTTCAACCATTCTCAATGTTTTAACAACCACCATGATAGTAATTAATTTTATTCCTTTGAAGTAGGGAAAAATTGGCTTTACGCAAAAACAGTAACCATAGAGCTTTCCACCAGCCAAACATGCATATAGTATAGCTGTTGCATTCCATTACTCTCTATGTGTTACCTTGCCAGCATATTCCATGTGCTGACCCGTTTTTGGGCTGCAACGTTAATGTTGCAGACTTTTCAGACGACGATTAAGGAGTTTTTAGGTCGTGGTTCTATACTCAGTGATGCCGTTGGAGTTGATGGACTCACTTATCTTCCAAGCCTTCCGCTGTTATCGTCACTAGATGGCCTTAAGCCATATTTATTTTAATAAGTTCTCTTTTGAGACACTCGATGTAATAAGTGTGTGATTGCTACTCTGCTATAAATCCTCCGAGTACTGTGTGGTGTCAGCATTACTGATCCAGGGATGACACCGGAGCACAGAGATCAGACTGTTTGAGGTCTCGTTATTAGATGGCCTTAAGCCATATTTATTGTAATAAGTTCTCTTTTGAGACACTCGATGTAATAAGTGTGTGATTGCTACTTCTGATATATCCTTCGAGTACTGTGTGGTGTCAGCATTACTGATCCAGGGATGACACCGGAGCACAGAGATCAGACTGTTTTGAGGTCTGGTCGCTACAAAGAGATGGTATCAGAGCACACGCTGACTTAAGACACGACCACTAAGCTAAAGACCTAGATCACTACTCACTCTCTTCTCTTCTGACTACTTCATCTTTTCTACTCTTTAGGATGGCGGATGCGAAACAAGTTCACCCAACCAGATGAGGATACACCCTTTGGACGCTACTTGAAGGAAGTCACTAGATACCTGAACATAGAATACCAAGCTTCACGGGAACCTACAACGCCACTTTACCTGAAGAAGAGCGCTGGATGATTCAAGTTCAAGTTCCAGGAAGGACGTTCATGCCAGTCACTGAGCCCATAGAGTTTTCTTTTGATGCACCAACTTGGAGTCTAGGAAAGAGTATGGCAGCTCACATCGCCATGGGACGCATTGGAGAAGTCTACCGCAAGGATCTCAAGGATACTATCTACCAGATTTGTGGGCGCCGAGATGAACACTGGGAGATGATCAGCACCAGGAAAGATAGATCAATTGCAGCTTTTATTCAGGAGTTAAACAGCACATTCGACGACAGGAGAATCAGATGTGCGCCGACATGATAGATCTGAAGAAGGCTAAGACTAGAATCAAGGAACTAGAGGAAGAACTCAAGGCTACACGCGAAGATTATGAAGAAGAAATTGAAGTATTGGTGGATAAGAATGCCGACCTAACTATGAAGCTAGCAGTATTTATGGGAGGCCCGACACCAGTAGATGAAGACGAAGAACCCAAGGAGATTAGCCCGGAAGACTACATCATCATTGACGGCACCGACTCGGAACAAGATAGTAGCAATGATGACTATGTTGATGAAGCAGGAGCAGATATCATGGAGTCTACAACCGTAGAATATTTCTAGTAGACCACCTCATCAGTAGTAGTAGTCCACCATGTAAATATAGTAGTCCGAGCACTTTTGCGATAGCTAGATCGATTGTATGCTTTTGTTTGATTGATTGAAGTGAATTGTGTGCTTTTGCCTCATGTGCATATGGGTAGTGTTTTCCCTTTAGACCCCCTGTATTCTTATATCTCATCTCTTCTAAACCCTCAGATGCCTCCGAGACATGACCCCGGATTTGCTTTTCCGCCGGAGCTCACCCAGTTGATCCAGCAGCAGAACACCCTGATGCAGTTGCTAGTCCAGAATCAGAATCAGGGGAACAACAAGAACAACCCACCACCCCACCACCACCTGTTGACCACTTAGCCCGTTTTCTTAGGCTGAATCCGCCGGTGTTTTCCAGTAGCACCGAGCCGATAGTAGCAGATGATTGGCTCCGCAAGATAGCTAGGGAGTTGACCACAGCAGGATGCGCAGATGTGGAGAAGGTGAAGTTTGCCGCACATCAGTTAGAAGGACCCGCAGCATCTTGGTGGGAGAATTTCACAGCCACCTTCCCAATCGACACTGTCACATGGGACCAGTTTCACCAGGCTTTTCGTACTGCCCATGTTTCAGCAGGAGCAATGGCCATGAAGAAACGTGAGTTTCATAACTTGCGCCAAGGAGGACGGACAGTTGGCCAGTATGTGGAGGAGTTTAGTAAGCTAGCACGTTATGCCCTAGATGACGTTGCTACGGATGCAGCTAAGCAGGAGAAATTTCTGGAAGGATTGAATGATGAGTTGAGTATGCAGTTGATGGTAGCCACCTTCAACAACTACCAGGAGTTGGTAGATCGTGCTCTTATGATTGAAGGGAAGCAGCAGCAAATTGAGAACCGCAAGAGGAAGTATGGACAAGGAAAGTATAATTCAGGAGCTCAGCAGAAGCCTCATTTTACCCCTAGACCGGGAGGACATTTTCAGCATACCCATGGAGTAGATAGCTCGCACAATCACAATGGCACCAAGAATGGTAATGGGAATGGAGGAAGCAATGGCCATAACAGCAGCACCCCATCAACCCCAGCCAAGAAGGACTCGAGCCACGTCACTTGCTATAAGTGTTCGAAGCCAGGCCATTATGCAAATGAATGTCCTTGAAGGCCAAAATGGCAATGGAAGTTCTGGAGAAAGAAGCCGAACCCTTTCAACAGGGGACAGGTGAACCACGTTAATGTGGAGGAGGTTGAAGCTCAGCCCTGATGCAGTAATAGGTAAGTTTTTGGTTAAGTCATTTACTGCACTCGTTTCTTTTGATCTGGTGCATTCGCATTCATACATATCAAGGGGATTTTGTGGATAAGTATAACCTACCAACCCAAGCCCTTAGGTCACCCATGTTAGTAACCTCGCCAGGAGCAGAGTATGTGGCAAGTCTATGGTGTGATCGGTTAGATTAAGGATTGGTAACTATGTTTTCCCTCAGACCTAATAGTATTGGAATCTACAAGGATTGGATTGTGATATTAGGCATGGATTGGTTATCAAAGTATGAAGGGAATATTGAGTGTGCTAGTAAGTCAATTTTGCTTACCACACCAGAAGGGAGAAGGATCAAGTATGTATCCCGGCATGTGCCAAAGAGGACACAAGTAAATTCCTTATCAGGAGTTGTGCAGGAGGAAGTACCAGTGGTAAAGGATTTTCCTGATGTATTTCCCGAAGAGTTGCCAGGCATGCCACCGGATAGAGACATTGAGTTTTGATTGAGCTTTTACCAGGCACTGGGCCAATATCGAAGAGACCATATAGGATGCCAACAAAGGATTTGGTGGAAATTAAGAAGCAGATTAAGGAGTTACTGGATAAGGGATATATTCGCCCAAGTTCTTCGCCTTGGGGATCGCCAGTACTTCTAGTGGAGAAGAAGGATGGATCGTTAAGGATGGTTGTTGATTATCGAGGATTGAATGAAGTAACATCAAGAACAAGTACCCACTACCAATGATCAATGATCTGTTTGATCGATTGCAAGGAGCTAAAGTGTTTTCCAAGATCGATTTGCGATCAGGATACCACCAGTTGAAGATTCGAGAGCAGGACATACCTAAGACAGCATTCACCACAAGATATGGACTGTATGAGTATACCGTTATGTCATTTGGTCTGACTAACGCGCCTGCCTATTTTATGAACATGATGAACAAAGTGTTTATGGAGTTTTTGGATAAGTTCGTCGTAGTGTTCATTGATGATATCCTGGTATATTCGAAGAATGAAGAGGAGCATAAGGAGCATTTGCGTTTGGTACTTGGAAAGCTCAGAGAACATCAATTATATGCCAAGTTCAGCAAATGTGAGTTTTGGTTGAAGGAAGTAGGATTCCTCGGACACGTTATATCCGAGAAGGTATAGCAGTAGATCCCGCTAAAGTTGAAACCGTGACCAAGTGGGAAGCACCAACAACAGTTGGAGAGATCCGGAGTTTTCTTGGACTCGCAGGATACTACCGAGGTTTATTGAGAATTTTCTCAAAGATTTGAAGCCTATGACGGAGTTGCTGAAGAAGGATACCAAGTTCAAATGGACTGAGGAGTGTGAGGCTAGTTTCCAGGAGTTGAAGAAACGCTTGGTTACCTCACCAGTGTTGATTTTGCCAGATCAAACCAAGGATTATGAGGTGTATTGCGACGCTTCACGTCGAGGACTTGGAGCAGTGCTTATGCAGGAAGGGAGAGTTGTTTCATATGCCTCAAGACAACTGAAGCCCTCATGAGTTGAATTATCCACGCATGATTTGGAGTTAGCAGCCGTAGTGCATGCATTGAAGACATGGAGACATTTCCTCATTGGAACATTGTGAGGTGTACACGGATCACAAGAGTTTGAAGTACATTTTCACAAGAAGGAGTTGAATCTCAGACAAAGGAGATGGTTGGAGCTCATCAAGGATTATGATATGAAATTGCATTATCATCCCGGGAAGGCTAATGTAGTAGCTGATGCATTGAGCCGTAAGAGTCATGTCAATACACTAATGACGGGAGAAATACCCAAGGAGTTAGCAGAAAATCTTCGTGAACTATGTGTGGAAATAGTTCCGAGAGGCTATGTAGCAGCTAGAAATTCAGTCAACTTGATGGATAAAATCAGAGAAGCTCAGAAAACTGACAAAGAGATTGCTATAAAGGAGAAACTGAGCAAAGGAAAGGCTAAAGGATTTCGTGAGGATGAGCACGACACCCTATGGTTTGAAGACCGTGTTTATGTGCCCAATGACCCGGAGATTAGAAGTTGATTCTGCAAGAGGCACATGATTCACCATATTCGATTCACCCAGGAAATACCAAGATGTATTTGGATTTGAAGGATATTTTCTGGTGGACCGGAATGAAGAAGGATATTGCGGAGTATGTAGCAGTTTGTGACGTATGTCAGAGAGTAAAGGCAGAGCATCAGAAGCCAGCAGGATTGTTGCAACCATTGCCGATACCCGAATGGAAGTGGGATAAGCTAGGCATGGATTTTATCACGGGATTACCAAGGACTCGTTCAGGCTATGACTCGATTTGGGTTGTAGTTCGATCGATTGACGAAGGTAGCACATTTCATCCCAGTAAAGACCACTTACACCAGTGCTAAGTTGGCAAAGATATACATGACCAGGATCGTATGTTTGCATGGAGTTCCGAGGAGCATCGTATCAGATAGAGGAACCCAGTTTACCTCAAAGTTCTGGAAGCAGTTGCATGAGACTTTGGGTACTAGGCTAGAATTTAGTACAGCTTTTCATCCGCAGACAGATGGACAGACCGAGAGAGTCAATCAGATTTTGGAGGATATGCTGAGAGCTTGTGCGCTAGATTATGGATCTAGTTGGGACGATAATTTGCCATATGCAGAGTTCTCTTATAATAATAGCTATCAGACCAGTTTGAAGATGGCACCCTTTCGAAGCTTTGTACGGAAGGAGGTGCAGGACACCGTTGTCATGGGACGAAGTTGGAGACAGAGCTTATCTTCGAGTATCCCCACTTCGAGGGATTAAGCGCTTTGGATTTAAGGGAAGTTAGCGCCACGATTTGTAGGGCCATATCGAGTTTTGGAGCGTATGGGAGAAGTGGCTTACAAGTTGGAATTGCCAGAAGGATTGACAGGAGTTCATGATGTGTTCCACGTTTCTCAGTTGAAGAAGTGTCACGCGGAGATGGCTGACATACCTTTGAGAGACACAGTGCCATTGGAAGCAATTCAGTTGGATAACAATTTGACCTATGAGGAGAAACCAGTCAAGATTCTCGAGTTTGCCAGCCGAGTTACTCGCAGCAAGGTTATCAAGTTTTGCAAAGTTCAGTGGAGCCACCACACGGAGGATGAAGCCACCTGGGAGCGAGAGGAAGATTTGCTCAAAGACCACCCTCACCTATTTTCTAGCCAACCCGAATCTCGAGGGCGAGATTCATCTTAAGGGGGGTGGTTTGTAACATCCCAAATTTTCAATTTGGAATGTTATACATTAGGTCATCATGCATATCATGTTTTATTTTGCTTTTGGTTTTGATCCTAGAAAATCCTAAGCAACTCAAGGACCCAGGGAGAGAGTTGGGGATTTCATTATTTACATATTTGAGTTTTCTCAAATTATGTAAACAGGATCATTTGATTTTATTTATTTTATCATCAATTATTTCTATTGCAAAAATATGAGAGAGGGAATAAAATGACTTTCCCAAAATATAGAAATATTGAGGATTTAATTAAAAAATCAAATAAGTTTTATTTCAGAGTTTTTTGGTATTTTATTTGATTTTAGGAAAAATGCGCGTTTTTTTAAAGTTGTAGTTTGGGCCCAGATAAATGTTCACTTTATCGGGCTTGATTTTAGAAACCCGGGAAAATTTATTTCGTGATTTTTGGAGTCCGTTTAGTATTTCTTTTTATTTTTCTTCCGAGCGGAATTATAAAAAAAACGCGGAACCGACTTTGGGCCGTACTCGGCCAGGACTCCGCCTGGCGTAGGGCCTTTATAAGGCGCGCCCGAGGCCCGAGCCGAGCCAGCCCGCCCGCCGCCTAACCCTAGCCAGCCCCAGCCCGCCGCCGGAGTTGCGCGCCACCCGAGGTTCGCCGCTGCCTCGACTTCCGTGCCGTTAAAAAAATAAATCTGTTCGTGTTTTTCTTTTCGTCGGATTTTTCGGTTATTTTCTGATCGCAATTTCCGATCCGATTTTCGTTTTAGTATAACTTTTCGCTCGTTTATCGGAATCAGGCGATTCAAGCGCCTGGAGTTTCGTCTCGAAACCCTCTTTCCGAATAATCAACTTAAACAAGTTTTTGCTACTGTAAAATTTGCCCTAGATCCAGATTATCTAGAACGAAGTTGTTTTCTTTCGCCGTTTGATTTCTTTTGCTTCGTTCGATTTGATTCTTTTCGCAAACCAGGGTTCTTAAGTTGAACTTTCTGGTTAGATCTTCTATTTGAGTTTTACCTGTGCATTAGATGAGTACTTATTGTATGCTTGTTTGTTTTCTGCGATAGAATACCCGGAGTGCGCCGCCTGTTACTTCGAATCTCTAGGTTTCGCGGATCATCAGCAAGGCAAGTAACACTTTGATCATACCTTTTCTACTACCCAGTTTTATTGCATTAGATCAATCCTCACACATTGCATGATTAGGATCTAATTAAATTGTGGGATGGGAAGTAGATGAGGTAGTACCTATTACCTGTTTATTATCAAACCTTTGGGAGTTACTTCTACGTTTGCTTATTATGCCATGCTATGCTAGTAGACGTGGATTGGGTGAGTGATATCCATGACAGATGTGAGATTGTATAATTAATGGTTTATCTAAGGTGGCAACCCTAAACACACATCTGGGTGGATTGAGGCACCTGGGGTTTCCAGGACTTGCCTGTTTTCTTTTGGACCGCCACCCAGGCTCAAAGGGATCATGAGATTATTCATACTAGAAACTTCCGTGTGCAGCCACAAGCCATTATGGGCTCTGGCATAGTTGACTAAGTTGTGCGAACTCTTACAGTGGTAGACTAGCAGATGTAGGGGATGTAGGTGGTACGGTCTACCCGATCGTAAGGTGCTAGCGCTTCTGAAAGACTATGTCTCGGTCATCCGTTTCTCAAACACCTGTAGTGCGAGAAACCAAACGGAGGCGATCGAGTCTTGTGGGGAAAAGTGCGCAAACCTCTGCAGAGTGTAATAAACTAATCATGGTTAGCCGTGTCCCCGGTTATGGACATCTTGAGTATCTAGTACCTGAATTATCATGTGAATCTCAACATGTTACTCTAAAGTTAATTTTGTTGGGTTTTAATGATGTTTTAATTGGGATTGAGAATGCTGTCAACCATTCTCAATGTTTAACAACCACCATGATAGTAATTAAATTTATTCCTTTGAAGTAGGGAAAAATTGGCTTTACGCAAAAACTGTAACCATAGAGCTTTCCACCAGCCAAATATGCATATAGTATAGCTGTTGCATTCCATTACTCTCTATGTGTTACCTTGCCAGCATATTCCATGTGCTGACCCGTTCTCGGGCTGCAACGTTAATGTTGCAGACTTTTCAAACGACGATTAAGGAGTTTTTAGGTCGTGGTTCTATACTCAGTGATGCCGTTGGAGATGATGGACTCCCTTATCTTCCAAGTCTTCCGCTGTTATCGTTATTAGATGACCTTCAGCCATATTTATTGTGATAAGTTCTCTTTTGACAGAGATCAGACTGTTTGAGGTCTGGTCGCTACAGAGATGGTATCAGAGCACACGCTGACTATAGGACATGACCACTAAGCTAAAGACCTAGATCACTACTCACTCTCCTCTCTTCTGACTTCTCATCTTTTCTACTCTTTAGGATGGCGGATGCAAGGAACAAGTTCACCCAACCGGACGAAGATACACCCTTTGGACGCCACTTGAAGGAAGTCACTAGATACCTGAACATAGGAGTACCAAGCTTCACGGGAACCTACAACGCCACTTTACTTGAAGAAGAGTGCTGGATGATTCAAGTTCAAGTTCCAGGAAGGACGTTCATGCCAGTCACTGAGCCCATAGAGTTTTCTTTTGATGCACCAACTTGGAGTCTAGGAAAGAGCATGACAGCTCACATCGCCATGGGACGCATTGGAGAAGTCTACCGCAAGGATCTTAAGGATACTATCTACCAGAATTGTGGGCGCCGAGATGAACACTGGGAGATGATCAGCACCAGGAAAGATAGATCAATTGCAGCTTTTATTCAGGAGTTAAACCAGCACATTCGACGACAGGAGATTCAGATGTGCGCCGACATGATAGATCTGAAGAAGGCTAAGACTAGAATCAAGGAACTAGAGGAAGAACTCAAGGCTACACGTGAAGATTATGAAGAAGAAATTGAAGTATTGGTGGAGAAGAATGACGATCTGATCAAGAAGATTGGAATATTTATGGGAGGCCCAACACCAGTAGATGAAGACGAGGAACCCAAGGAGATTAGCCCGGAAGACTACATCATCATTGATGGCACCGACTCGGAACAAGATAGTAGCGATGATGACTATGTGGATGAAGCAGGAGCAGATATCATGGAGTCTACAACCGTAGAATATTTGTAGTAGACCACCTCATCAGTAGTAGTAGTCCACCATGTAAATATAGTACTCCAAGCACTTTTGCGATAGCTAGATCGATTGTATGTCCTTGTTTGATTGATTGAAGTGAATTGTTTGTTTTTGCCTCATGTGCATATGGGTAGTGTTTTCCCTTTAGACCCCCTCTATTCTTATATCTCATCTTTTCTAAACCCTCATATGCCTCCGAGACGTGACCCCGGACTTGCCTTTCCGCTGGAGCTCACCCAGTTGATCCAGCAGCAGAACACCTTGATGCAGTTGCTAGTTCAGAATCAGAATCAAGGGAACAACAACAACAACCCACCACCACCACCTGTTGACCACTTAGCCCATTTTCTTAGGCTGAATCCGCCGGTGTTTTCCAGTAGCACCGAGCCGATAGTAGCAGATGATTGGCTCCGCAAGATAGCTAGGGAGTTGACCACAGCAGGATGCAAAGATGTGGAGAAGGTTAAGTTTGACGCACATCAGTTAGAAGGACCCGCAGCATCTTGGTGGGAGAATTTCACAGCCACCTTCCCAGTCGACACTGTCACATGGGACCAGTTTCAGCAGGCTTTTCGTACTGCCCATGTTTCAGCAGGAGCAATGGCCATGAAGAAGCGTGAGTTTCGTAACTTGCGCCAAGGAGGACGGACAGTTGGCCAGTATGTGGAGGAGTTTAGTAAGTTAGCACGATATGCCCCAGATGACGTTGCTACAGATGCAGCTAAGCAGGAGAAATTCCTGGAAGGATTGAATGATGATTTGAGTATGCAGTTGATGGTAGCCACCTTCAACAACTACCAGGAGTTGGTAGATCGTGCTCTTATGATTGAAGGGAAGCAGCAGCAAATTGAGAACCGCAAGAGGAAGTATGGACAAGGAAAGTATAATTCAGGAGCTCAGTAGAAGCCTCGTTTTACCCCTAGACTAGGAGGACATTTTCAGCATACCCATGGAGTAGGTAGCTCGCACAATCACAATGGCACCAAGAATGGTAATGGGAATGGAGGAAGCAACGGACAGAACCGTAACACCCCATCCACCCCAGCCAAGAAGGACTTGAGCCACGTCACTTGCTATAAGTGTTCGAAGCCAGGACATTATGCAAATGAATGTCCTGAAGGCCAAAATGGCAATGGAAGTTCTGGGAAGAAGCCGAACCCTTTCAACAGGGGACAGGTGAACCACGTTAGCGTGGAGGAGGTTGAAGCTCAGCCCGATGCAGTAATAGGTAAGTTTTTGGTTAAGTCATTTACTGCACTCGTTCTTTTTGATACTGGTGCATCGCATTCATACATATCAAGGGGATTTGTGGATAAGTATAACCTATCAACCCAAGCCCTTAGGTCACCCATGTTAGTAACCTCGCCAGGAGCAAAGTATGTGGCTAGCCTATGGTGTGATCAGTTACCATTAAGGATTGGTAACTATGTTTTTCCCTTAGACCTAATAGTATTGGAATCTCAAGGATTGGATCTGATATTACGCATGGATTGGTTATCAAAGTATGAAGGGAATATTGAGTGTGCTAGTAAACCAATTTTGCTTACCACACCAGAAGGGAGAAGGATCAAGTATGTATCCCGGCATGTACCAAAGAGGACACAAGTAAATTCCTTATCAGGAGTTGTGCAGGAGGAAGTACCAGTGGTAAAGGATTTTCCTGATGTATTTCCCGAAGAGTTGCCAGGCATGCCACCGGATAGAGACATTGAGTTTTTGATTGAGCTTTTGCCAGGCACTGGTCCAATATCGAAGAGACCATATAGGATGCCAGCAAAAGATTGGGTGGAAATTAAGAAGCAGCTTAAGGAGTTACTGGATAAAGGTTACATTCGACCAAGTTCTTCGCCTTGGGGATCACCAGTACTTCTAGTAGAGAAGAAGGATGGATCGTTAAGGATGGTTGTTCACTATCGAGGATTGAATGAAGTAACAATCAAGAACAAGTACCCGCTACCAATGATCAATGATCTGTTTGATCGATTGCAAGGAGCTAAAGTGTTTTCCAAGATCGATTTGCGATCAGGATACCATCAGTTGAAGATTCGAGAACAGGATATTCCGAAGACAGCTTTTACCACCAGGTATGGGCTGTATGAGTATACCGTTATGTCATTTGGACTGACTAACGCGCCTTCCTATTTTATGAACATGATGAACAAAGTGTTTATGGAGTTTTTGGATAAGTTCGTCATAGTGTTCATTGATGATATCCTGGTATATTCGAAGAATGAAGAGGAGCATAAGGAGCATTTGCGTTTGGTACTTGGAAAGCTCAGAGAACATCAATTATATGCCAAGTTCAGCAAATGTGAATTTTGGTTGAAGGAAGTAGGATTCCTTGGACATGTTATATCTAGAGAAGGTATAGCAGTAGATCCCGCTAAAGTTGAAACCATGACCAAGTGGGAAGCCCCAACTACCGTTGGAGAGATCCGGAGTTTTCTTGGACTCGCAGGATACTACCGGAGGTTTATTGAGAATTTCTCAAGGATTGCGAAGCCTATGACGGAGTTGTTGAAGAAGGATACTAAGTTCAAATGGACTGATGAGTGTGAGGCAAGTTTTCAGGAATTGAAGAAACGTTTGGTTACCTCACTAGTGTTGATTTTGCCAGATCAAACCAAGGACTATGAGGTGTATTGCGACGCTTCACGTCGAGGACTTGGAGCAGTGCTTATGCAGGAAGGGAGAGTTGTTTCGTATGCTTCACGACAACTGAAGCCTCACGAATTGAATTATGCTACGCATGATTTGGAGTTAGCAGCCGTAGTGCATGCATTGAAGACATGGAGACATTTCCTCATTGGAAATCATTGTGAGGTGTACACGGATCATAAGAGTCTGAAGTACATTTTCACGCAGAAGGAGTTAAACCTCAGACAAAGGAGATGGTTGGAGCTCATCAAGGATTATGATATGAAATTACATTACCATCCCGGAAAAGCTAATGTAGTAGCTGATGCATTAAGCCGCAAGAGCCATGTCAATAGGTTAATGACGGGAGAAATACCCAAGGAGTTAGCAGAAAATCTTCGTGAGCTATGTTTAGAAATAGTTCCGAGAGGCTATGTAGCAACGTTGGAAATTTAGTCAACTTTGATGGACAGAATCAGAGAAGCTCAGAAAACTGACAAAGAGATTGCCGTTATAAAGGAGAAACTGAGCAAGGGAAAAGCTAAAGGATTTCGTGAGGATGAGCAAGACACCCTATGGTTTGAAGACCGTGTTTACGTGCCCAATGACCCGGAGATCAGAAAGTTGATTCTGCAAGAGGAACATGATTCACCGTATTCGATTCACCCTGGAAATACCAAGATGTATTTGGATTTGAAGGATATTTTCTGGTGGACCGGAATGAAAAAGGATATTGCAGAGTATGTAGCAGTTTGTGACGTATGTCAGAGAGTAAAGGCAGAGCATCAGAAGCCAGCAGGATTGTTGCAACCATTGCCGATACCCGAATGGAAATGGGATAAGCTAGGCATGGATTTTATCACAGGATTACCAAGGACTCGTTTAGGCTATGACTCGATTTGGGTCGTAGTTGATCGATTGACGAAGGTAGCTCATTTCATCCCAGTAAAGACCACTTACACCAGTGCTAAGTTGGCAAAGATATACATGACCAGGATCGTATGTTTGCATGGAGTTCCGAGGAGCATAGTATCAGATAGAGGAACCCAGTTTACCTCAAAGTTCTGGAAGCAGTTGCATGAGACTTTGGGTACTAGGTTAGAATTTAGTACAGCTTTTCATCCGCAGACAGATGGACAGACTGAGAGAGTCAATCAGATTTTGGAGGATATGCTCAGAGCTTGTGCGCTAGATTATGGATCTAGTTGGGACGATAATTTGCCATATGCAGAGTTCTCTTACAATAGTAGCTATCAGACCAGTTTGAAGATGGCCCCTTTCGAGGCTTTGTACGGAAGGAGGTGCAGGACACCGTTGTCATGGGACGAAGTTGGAGACCGACAGTTGTTTGGACCAGATTTGATTAAGGAGTCTGAACAGAAGGTGAAGTTGATTCGCGATAGGCTCAAGGTAGCCCAGTCCAGGCAGAAGAGCTACACAGATTCTAAACGCAAGGAGACAGTTTACGAAGTCGGAGATAGAGCTTATCTTCGAGTATCCCCACTTCGAGGGATTAAGTGCTTTGGAGTTAAGGGGAAGTTAGCGCCACGATTTGTAGGACCATATCGAGTTTTGGAGCGTATGGGAGAAGTGGCTTACAAGTTGGAATTGCCAGAAGGATTAACAGGAGTTCATGATGTGTTTCACGTTTCTCAATTGAAGAAGTGTCACGCGGAGATGGCTGACATACCTTTGAGAGACACAGTGCCATTGGAAGCAATTCAGTTGGATAACAATTTGACCTATGAGGAGAAACCAGTCAAGATTCTTGAGTTTGCCAGCCGAGTTACTCGTAGCAAGGTTATCAAGTTTTGCAAAGTTCAGTGGAGCCACCACACGGAGGATGAAGCCACCTGGGAGCGAGAGGAAGATTTGCTCAAAGACCACCCTCACCTATTTTCTAGCCAACTCGAATCTCGAGGGCGAGATTCATCTTAAGGGGGTAGGTTTGTAACATCCCAAATTTTCAATTTGGAATGTTATACATTAGATCATCATGCATATCATATTTTTCTTTTGGTTTTGATCCTAGAAAATCCTAAGCAACTCAAGGACCCACGGAGAGAGTTGGGGATTTCGTTATTTACATATTTGAGTTTTCTCAAATTATGTAAACAGGATCATTTGATTTTATTTATTTTATCATCAATTATTTCTATTACAAAAATATGAGAGAGGGAATAGAATGACTTTCCCAAAATATAGAAATATTGAGGATTTAATAAAAAAAATCAAATAATATTTATTTCGGAGTTTTTCGGTATTTTTATTTGAATTTAGGAAAAATGCGTGTTTTTCAAATTGTAGTTTGGGCCCAGATAAATGTTCACTTTATCGGGCTTTATTTTAGAAACCCGGGAAAATTTATTTCGTGATTTTTGGAGTCCGTTTAGTATTTCTTTTTATTTTTCTTCCGAGCGGAATTATTTAAAAAAAACGCGGAACCGACTTTGGGCCGTACTCGGCCAGGACTCCGCCTGGCCGGGGCCTTTATAAGGCGCGCCCGAGGCCCGAGCCGAGCCAGCCCACCACCGCCGCCCTAACCCTAGCACGCCCCAGCCCCAGTCGCCGACGCCGCCGCCGCCGCCGGAGTTGCGCGCCGCCCGAGGTTCGCCGCCGCCTCATTTTCCGTGCTGTTTAAAAAAAATCGTCGTTTTTCTTTTTCATCGGATATTTCCGCGGTTATTTTCTGATCGCGATTTCTGATCCGATTTTCGTTTTGGTATAACTTTTCGCTCGTTTGTCGGAATCAGGCGATTCAAGCGCCTGGAGTTTCGTCTCGAAACCCTCTTTCCGAATAATCAACTTAAACATGTTTTTGCTACTGTAAAATTTGCCCTAGATCCAGATTACTAGAACGAAGTTGTTTTCTTTCGCCGTTTGATTTCTTTTGCTTCGTTCGATTTGATTCTTTTGCAAACCAGGGTTCTTAAGTTGAACTTTCTGGTTAGATCTTCTATTTGAGTTTTACCTGTGCATTAGATGAGTACTTATTGTATGCTTGTTGTTTGTCTGCGATAGAATACCCAGAGTGCGCCGCCTGTTATTTCGAATCTCTAGGTTTCGCGGATCACCAGCAAGGCAAGTAACACTTTGATCATACCTTTTCTACAACCCAGTTTTATTGCATTAGATCAATCCTCACACGTTGCATGATTAGGATCTAATTAAATTGTGGGATGGGAAGTAGATGAGGTAGTACCTATTACCTGTTTATTATCAAACCTTTGGGAGTTACTTCTACGTTTGCTTATTATGCCATGCTATGCTAGTAGACGTGGATTGGGTGAGTGATATCCATGACAGATGTGAGATTGTTAATTAATGGTTTATCTAAGGTGGCAACCTAACACACATCTGGGTGGATTGATGCACCTGGGGTTTCCAGGACTTGCTTGTTTTTCTTTTGGACCGCCACCCAGGCTCAAAGGGATCATGAGATTATTCATACTAGAAACTTCCGTGTGCAGCCACAAGCCATTATGGGCTCTGGCATAGTTGACTAAGTTGTGCGAACACTTACAGTGGTAGACTAGCAGATGTAGGGGATGTAGGTGGTACGGTCTACCCGATCGTAAGGTGCTAGCGCTTCTGAAAGACTATGTCTCGGTCATCCGTTTCTCAAACACCCTGTAGTGCGAGAAACCAAACGGAGGCGATCGTGTCTTGTGGGGAAAAGTGCGCAAACCTCTGCAGAGTGTAACAAACTAATCATGGTTAGCCGTGTCCCCGGTTATGGACATCTTGAGTATCTAGTACCTGGATTATCATGTGAATCTCAACATGTTACCCTAAATTAATTTTGTTGGGTTTTAATGATGTTACTTAATTGGGATTGAGAATGCTGTCAACCATTCTCAATGTATAACAACCACCATGATAGTAATTAAATTTATTCCTTTGAAGTAGGGAATCCATGTGCTAACCCGTTTTTGGGCTGCAACGTTAATGTTGCAGACTTTTCAGACGACGATTAAGGAGTTTTAGGTCGTGGTTCTATACTCAGTGATGCCGTTGGAGTTGATGGACTCACTTATCTTCCAAGCCTTCCACTGTTATCGTTATTAAATGGCCTTAAGCCATATTTATTGTAATAAGTTCTCTTTTGAGACACTCGATGTAATAAGTGTGTGATTGCTACTCTGCTATAAATCCTTCAAGTACTATGTGGTGTCAGCATTGCTGATCCAGGGATGACACCGGAGCACAGAGATTGGACCGTTTGAGGTCTGGTCGCTACAAGATGGTATCAGAGCACACGCTGACTGTAGGACACGACCACTAAGCTAAAGACCTAGATCACTACTCACTCTCTTCTCTTTCTGACTCCTCATCTTCTCTACTCTTTTAGGATGGCGGATGCAAGGAACAAGTTCACTCAACCGGATGAAGACACACCCTTTGGACGTCACTTGAAGGAAGTCACTAGATACCTGAACATAGGAGTACCAAGCTTCACCGGAACCTACAATGCCACTTTACCTGAAGAAGAGCGCTGGATGATCCAAGTTCAAGTTCTAGGAAGGACGTTCATGCCAGTCACTGAGCCCATAGAGTTTTCTTTTGATGCACCAACTTGGAATCTAGGAAAGAGCATGGCAGCTCACATCGCCATGGGACGCATTGGAGAAGTCTACCGCAATGATCTCAAGGATACTATCTACCAGATTTGTGGGCGCCGAGATGAGCACTGGGAGATGATCAGCACCAGAAAGGATAGATCAATTGCAGCTTTTATCCAGGAGTTAAACCAGCACATTAGACGTCAGGAGAACCAGATGTGCGCCGACATGATAGATGAAGAAGGCAAAGACAAGAATCAAGGAACTGGAGGAAGAACTCAAGGCTACTCGTGAAGATTATGAAGAAGAAATTGAAGTATTAGTGGATAAGAATGCCGACCTAACAATGAAGATCGGAATATTTATGGGAGGCCCTACACCGGTAGAAGAAGACGAAGAACCCAAGGAGATTCGCCCGGAAGACTACATCATCATCGACGACACCGACTCGGATCCCGATGATAGCGATGATGACTATGTTGATGAAGCCGGAGCAGATATCATGGAGTCTGCAACCGAAGAATATTTCTAGTAGACCACCTCATCAGTAGTAGTAGTCCACCATGTAAATATTATAGTCCGAGCACTTTTGCGATAGTTAGATCGATTGTATGCCCTTGTTTGATTGAATGAATGAAGTGAATTGTTTGCTTTTGCCTCATGTGCATATGGGTAGTGTTTTCTCTTTAGACCCCCTCTATTCTTAAATCTCATCTTTTCTAAACCCTCAGATGCCTCCGAGACGTGACCCCGGATTTACCTTTCCACCGGAGCTCACTCAGTTGATCCAGCAGCAGAACACATTGATGCAGTTGCTAGTCCAGAATCAGAATCAGGGGAACAACAACAACAACCCACCACCACCACCACCTGTTGATCACTTAGCCCGTTTTCTTAGGCTGAATCCGCCGGTGTTTTCCAGTAGCACCGAGCCGATAGTAGCAGATGATTGGCTCCGCAAGACAGCTAGAGAGTTGACCACAGAGGATGCACGGATGCGGAGAAGTGAAGTTTGCCGCACATCAGCTGAAGGACCCGCAGCATCATGGTGGGAGAATTTCACAGCCACTTTCCCTGTCGACACTATCACATGGGACCAGTTTCAGCAGGCTTTCGTACTGCCCATGTTTCAGCAGGAGCTATGGCCATGAAGAAGCGATGAGTTTCGCAACTTGCGCCAAGGAGGACGACAGTTGGCCAGTATGTGGAGGACTTTAGTAAGCTAGCACGTTATGCCCCAGATGATGTTGCTACGGATGCAGCAAAGCAGGAGAAATTTCTGGAAGGACTGAATGATGAGTTGAGCATGCAGTTGATGGTAGCAACCTTCAACAACTACCAGGAGTTGGTAGATCGTGCTCTCATGATTGAAGGGAAGCAGCGCAAATTGAGAATCGCAAGAGGAAGTATGCACAAGGAAAGTACAATTCAGGAGCTCAGCAGAAGCCACGATTTACCCCTAGGACCGGGAGGACATTTTCAGCATACCCATGGAGGAGGTAGCTCGCACAATCACAATGGCCCCAGGAATGGTAATGGGAATGGAGGAAGCAACGGCCAGAACCGCACCAACCCATCAACCCCAGCCAAGAAAGACCTGAGCCAAGTCACTTGCTTTAAGTGCCAGAAGACCGGACATTATGCCAATGAATGTCCTGAATCACAGAATGGAAATGGCAATGGAAGCTCTGGGAAGAAGCCGAACCCTTTCAACAGGGGACAGGTGAACCACGTTAACGTGGAGGAGGTTGAAGAGCAGCCGGATGCAGTAATCGGTAAGTTTTTGGTTAAGTCATTTACTGCACTCGTTCTTTTCGATACTGGTGCATCGCATTCATACATATCAAGGGGATTTATGGATAAGTATAAACTGCCAACCCAAGCCCTTAGGTCACCCATGTTAGTAACCTCGCCTGGAGCAGAATATATGGCTAGTCTATGGTGTGATCGGTTACCATTAAGAATTGGTAACTATGTTTTTCCCTCAGACCTAATAGTGTTGGAATCCCAAGGATTGGATGTGATATTAGGCATGGATTGGTTGTCAAAGTATGAAGGGAATATTGAATGTGCCAGTAAGTCAATTTTGCTTACCACCCTAGAAGGGAGAAGGATCAAGTATGTATCCCGACATGTGCCAAAGAGGACTCAAGTAAATTGTTTAACCGGAGTTGTGCAGGAGGAAGTACCAGTAGTGAAGGATTTCCCCGAAGTATTTCCAGAAGAGTTGCCAGGCATGCCACCGGATAGAGATATTGAGTTTTTGATTGAGCTTTTGCCAGGCACAGGGCCAATATCAAAGAGACCATATAGGATGCCTGCAAAGGATTTGGTTGGAATTAAGAAGCAACTTAAGGAGTTACTGGATAAAGGTTATATTCGCCCAAGCTCTTCACCTTGGGGATCACCAGTACTTCTAGTAGAAAAGAAGGATGGATCGTTAAGGGTGGTTGTCAATTATCGAGGATTGAATGAAGTAACCATCAAGAACAAGTACCCCCTACCGATGATCAATGATCTGTTTGATCGATTGCAAGGAGCTAAGGTATTTTCCAAGATCGATCTGCGATCAGGATACCACCAGTTGAAGATTCGAGAACAGGATATACCTAAGACGGCTTTTACCACCAGGTATGGGCTGTACGAGTATACCGTTATGTCATTTGGTCTGACTAACGCACCTGCATATTTTATGAACATGATGAACAAGGTGTTTATGGAGTTTCCGGATAAGTTCGTCGTAGTGTTCATTGATGATATCCTGGTTTACTCGAAGAATGAAGAGGAGCATAAGGAACATTTGCGTTTGGTTCTTGGAAAGCTCAGAGAACATCAATTATATGCCAAGTTTAGCAAATGTGAGTTTTGGTTGAAGGAAGTTGGATTTCTTGGACACGTTATATCCAGAGAAGGTATAACAGTAGATCCCACTAAAGTTGATACCGTGACCAAGTGGGAAGCACCAACCACCGTGGGAGAGATCCGGAGTTTTCTTGGACTCGCAGGATACTACCGGAGGTTTATTGAGAATTTCTCAAAGATTGCGAAGCCTATGACGGAGTTGTTGAAGAAGGATACCAAGTTCATATGGACGGAGGAATGTGAGGCTAGTTTTCAGGAGTTGAAGAAACGTTTGGTTACCTCACAAGTGTTGATTTTACCGGATCAGACCAAGGATTATGAGGTGTATTGTGACACTTCATGTCGAGGACTTGGAGCAGTGCTTATGCAGGAAGGGAGAGTTGTTTCATATGCCTCACGACAGCTTAAGCCTCATGAGTTGAATTATGCTACGCATGATTTGTAGTTAGCAGCCGTAGTGCATGCATTGAAGGCTTGGAGACATTTTCTGATTGGAAACCATTGCGAGGTGTACACAGATCACAAGAGTTTGAAGTATATCTTCACACAGAAGGAGTTGAACCTCAGACAAAGGAGATGGTTGGAGCTCATCAAAGATTATGATATGAAATTGCATTATCACCCCGGAAAGGCTAACGTAGTAGCTGACGTGTTGAGCCGTAAGAGCCATGTCAACACCCTAATGACGGGAGATTTACCAAGCGAGTTAGCCGAAAATCTTCGAGAGCTATGTTTGGAAATAGTTGCAAGAGGCTATGTAGCAGCATTGGAGATTTAGTCTACGTTGATGGATAAAAATCAGAGAAGCCCAAAAGACTGACAAGAAGATTGCTTCTATTAAGGAGAAAATTAGCAAAGGAAAAGCTAAGGGATTTCGTCAGGATGAGCACGATACCATATGGTTTGAAGACCGTGTTTATGTGCCAAATGATTCGGAGATCAGGAAGCTAATTCTGCAAGAGGCCCATGACTCATCATACTCGATTCACCCAGGAAATACCAAGATGTATTTGGATTTGAAGGATATTTTCTGGTGGACCGGAATGAAGAAGGATATTGCGGAGTATGTAGCAGTTTGTGATGCATGTCAGAGAGTGAAGGCAGAGCATCAAAAACCAGCAGGATTGCTACAACCATTGCCGATACCCGAATGGAAGTGGGATAAGCTAGGCATGGATTTTATTACAGGATTGCCCAGAACCCGTTCAGGCTATGACTCAATATGGGTTGTAGTCGATCGCTTGACAAAGGTAGCTCATTTCATTCCAGTGAAGACTACCTATACCAGTGCAAAGTTGGCAAAGATATACATGACCAGGATTGTATGTCTGCATGGAGTTCCAAGGAGCATTGTATCAGATAGAGGAACCTAGTTTACTTGAAAGTTCTGGAATCAGTTGCATGAGACTTTGGGAACCAGACTGGAGTTTAGCACAGCTTTTCACCCACAGATAGATGGACAGACCGAGAGAGTCAATCAAATTTTGGAGGATATGCTAAGAGCTTGTGCGCTAGATTATGGATCTAGTTGGGATGAGAATTTGCCATATGCAGAGTTCTCTTACAACAACAGCTATCAATCCAGTTTGAAGATGGCCCCTTTCGAAGCCTTGTACGGAAGGAGGTGCAGGACCCCATTGTCTTGGGATGAAGTTGGAGACCGCCAGTTGTTTGGACCGGATCTGATAAAGGAGTCTGAACAGAAAGTGAAATTGATTCATGATAGGCTCAAGGTAGCTCAGTCCAGGCAGAAGAGTTATGCAGATTCTAAACGCAAGGAGATAGTTTACGAAGTCGGAGACCAAGTTTATCTTCGAGTATCTCCACTTTGAGGAGTTAAGCGCTTTGGAGTTAAGGGAAAACTAGCGCCACGTTTTGTAGGTCCATACAAAGTTTTGGAGCGTATGGGAGAAGTAGCCTACAAGTTGGAATTACCTGAAGGACTGTCAGGAGTTCACGACGTGTTTCATGTATCCCAGGTGAAGAAGTGCCACGCAGAGATGGCTGACATACCGCTGAGAGACACGGTACCACTGGAAGCAATTCAGTTGGACAGTGATTTGACCTATGAGGAGAAACCAGTTAAGATTCTAGAATATGGCAGTCGAGTCACCCGCAGCAAGGTTATCAAGTTTTGCAAGGTTCAGTGGAGCCACCACACGGAGGATGAAGCCACCTGGGAACGAGAGGAAGAATTGCTGAAAGACCACCCTCACCTATTTTCTAGCCAACCCGAATCTCAAGGGCGAGATTCATCTTAAGGGGGGTAGGTTTGTAACATCCCAAATTTTCAATTTGGAATGTTATACACTAGATCATCATTCTATATCATAATTTTTGCATTTTGGTTGATCCTAGAAATTTTCGCAACTCAAGGACCCTCGGAGAGAGTTGGGGATTTCGTTATTTTCATGTTTGAGTTGTCTCAAATTGTGAGAATAGGATCATTTGATTTTATTTATTTTATCTTCAATTATTTCTAATATAAAAAAATATGAGAGAGGGAATAAAATGACTTTCCCAAAATAAAGAAATATTGAGGATTTAATAAAAAAATCAAACAAGATTTTATTTGGTTTTATTTGCTATTTTATTTGAATTTAGGAAAAATGTGCATTTTTCAAAATTGCATTTAGGCCCCAAATAAATGTTCATCCTGTGCGGCTTGAGTTTAGAAGACGGGGAAAATTTATTTCGGGATTTTTGGAGTCCGTTTAGTATTTCTTTCGTTAGTTTTTCTGCGCGAAATTATTTTTTAAAAAATTCCGAACCGACTCCGGGCTGTACCCGAGCGGGACTCCGCCCGGGGGGCCTTTTTAAGCCGACCCCGCCGATCTGCCAAAGCCCACCAGCCCGCCTGCCGAAACCCTAGCGCCGCTGCCCCGCTGCCCGAGGTAGCCGCCGTCGCCGGCAGTTTTCCTTAGAAAACCGCCCGGTTTTTTTAGATTTTTTTTTATTAGAACGGTTTTTTACGGTTTAGTTATTTAGCGAGCGTTCGCTCGTTCGTTCGTTTTAATGAACGTGTTCGTCGGTTAGATCCAGATAACGAACGTGCGTTCGTTAATCTGTTCATCGTTTTTTCTTTTTCTCGGATTTTCCATGATTATTTCTGATCGTGATTTCTGATCCGATTTTTGTTTTAGTATAACTTTTCGCTCGTTTATCAGAATCAGGCGATTCAAGCGCCCGGAGTTTCGTATCGAAACCCTCTTTCCGTTTAACCAACTCAAACAAGTTTTTGCCACTGTAAAAAAATTGCCTTAGATCCAGAATAGTAAATGAAGCTTGTTACTTTTGTCGTTTGCCTTTCGTTGCTCCGTGCGTTTTGATTCTTTTTGCCAACCGGAGTTCTTAAGTTGAACCTTCTGGTTAGATCTCTTATTCGAGTTTTACCTGTGCATTAGATGAGTACTTATTGTGTGCCTGTTTGTTTGCGATAGAGTACCCGGAGTGCGCCGGTTGTTACTTCGAATCGCTAGGTTTCCCGGATCATCAGCAAGGCAAGTAACACTTTGATCATACCTCCTACTATCCAGTTTTATTGCATTAGATCAATACTTACACATTGCATGATTATGATCTAATTAAATTGTGGGTTTGGGAAGTAGTTGAGGTAGTGCCTATTACCTGTTTAATTATCAAACATTTGGGAGTTACTTCTATGTTGCTTATTATGCCATGCTATGCTAGTAGACGTGGATTGGGTGAGTGTATCCATGACAGATGTGAGATTGTTAATTAATGGTTTATTTAAGGTGGCAACTTAAACACACATCTGGGTGGATTGAGTTACCTGGGTATTCAAGGATTGCCTATTTTTCTTTATGGACCGCCACCCAGGCTCAAAGGGATCATGAGATTATTCATGCTAGAAACTTCCGTGTGCAGCCACAAGCTATTATGGGCTCTAGCATAGTTGACTAAGTCGTGCGAACTCTTACAGTGGTAGACTAGCAGATGTAGGGGATGTAGGTGGTACGGTCTACCCATCGTAAGGTGCTAGCGCTTCTGAAAGACTATGTCTCGGTCATCCGTTTCTCAAACACCGTGTAGTGCGAGAAACCAAACGGAGGCGATCAAGTCTTGTGGGGAAAAGTGCGCAAACCTCTGCAGAGTGTATAAACTAATCATGGTTAGCCGAGTCCCCGGTTATGGACATCTTGAGTATCTAGTACCTGGATTATCATGTGAATCTCAACATGTTACTCAAAAATTAATTTTCTTGGGTTTTGTTTAATGATGATGTTTAATTGGGATTGAGAATGCTGTCAACCATTCTCAATGTTCAACAACCACCATGATAGTTAAATAAATTATTCCTTTGCAGTAGGGAAAAATTGGCTTTACGCAAAACTGTAACCATAGAGCTTTCCACCAGCCAAATATGCATATAGAATAGCTGTTTCATTCCATTACTCTCTATGTGTTACTTCGCCAGCATATTCCATGTGCTGACCCGTTTTCGGGCTGCAACGTTAATGTTGCAGACTTTTCAGACGATGATTAAGGAGTTTTAGGTCGTGGTTCTATACTCAGTGATGCTGTTGGAGTTGATGGACTCACTTATCTTCCAAGCCTTCCGCTGTTATCGTTATTAGATGGCCTTAAGCCATATTTATTGTAATAAGTTCTCTTTTGAGACACTCGATGTAATAAGTGTGTGATTGCTACTCTGCTATAAATCCTTCAAGTACTGTGTGGTGTCAGCATTACTGATCCAGGGATGACACCGGAGCACAGAGATTGGACCGTTTGAGGTCTGGTCGCTATTTGAGGTCTGGTCGCTACAGAGATGGTATCAGAGCACACGTTGACTGCAGGACATGAGCACTAAGCTAAAAAGACCTAGATCACTTTTCACTCTCTTCTCTTCTGACTTCTCATATTTTCTACTCTTTAGGATGGCGGATGCAAGGAACAAGTTCACGCAACGGAATGAAGATACACCCTTTGAACGTCACTTGAAGGAAGTCACTAGATACCTGAATATAGGAGTACCAAGCTTCACTGGAACCTACAACGCCACTTTACCTGAAGAAGAGCGCTGGATGATTCAAGTTCAAGTTCCAGGAAGGACGTTCATGCCAGTCACTGAGCCCATAGAGTTTTCTTTTGATGCACCAACTTGGAGTCTAGGAAAGAGCATGGCAGCTCACATCGCCATGGGACGCATTGGAGAAGTCTACCGCAAGGACCTCAAGGATACTATCTACCAAATTTGTGGGCGCCGAGGTGAGCACTGGGAAATGATCAGCACCCGGAAGGATAGAACAATTGCAGCTTTTATCCAGGAGTTAAACCAGCACATTCGACGACAGGAGAACCAGATGTGCGCCGACATGATAGATCTGAAGAAGGCTAAAACAAGAATCAAGGAACTGGAGGAAGAACTCAAGGCTACACGTGAAGATTATGAAGAAGAAATTGAAGTATTGGTGGACAAGAATGCCGGCTTAACAATGAAGATCGGGATATTTATGGGAGGCCCTACACCAGTGGATGAAGACGAAGAACCCAAGGAGATTAGCCCGGAAGACTACATCATCATCGACGACACCGACTCGGATCCAGATAGTAGCGATGATGACTATGTTGATGAAGCTGGAGCAGATATCATGGAGTCTGCCACCGAAGAATATTTCTAGTAGACCACCTCATCAGTAGTAGTAGTCCACCATGTAAATATAGTAGTCCGAGCACTTTTGCGATAGTTAGATCGATTGTATGCCCTTGTTTGATTAAATGAAGTGAATTGTTTGCTTTTGCCTCATGTGCATATGGGTAGTGTTTTCTCTTTAGACCCCCTCTATTCTTACATCTCATCTTTTCTTGCGCTAGATTATGGATCTAGTTGGGACGATAATTTGCCATATGCAGAGTTCTCTTACAATAATAGCTATCAGACCAGTTTGAAGATGGCCCCTTTCGAAGCTTTGTACGGAAGGAGGTGCAGGACACCGTTGTCATGGGACGAAGTTGGAGACCGCCAGTTGTTTGGACCAGATCTGATTAAGAGTCTGAACAGAAGGTGAAGTTGATTCGCGATAGGCTCAAGGTAGCCCAGTCCAGGCAGAAGAGCTACGCAGATTCTAAACGCAAGGAGACAGTTTACGAGTCGGAGATAGAGCTTATCTTCGAGTATCCCCACTTCGAGGGATTAAGCGCTTTGGAGTTAAGGGGAAGTTAGCGCCATGATTTGTAGGACCATATCGAGTTTTGGAGCGTATGGGAGAAGTGGCCTACAAGTTGGAATTGCCAGAAGGAACAGGAGTTCATGATGTGTTTCACGTTTCTCAGTTGAAGAAGTGTCACGCGGAGATGGCTGACATACCTTTGAGAGACATAGTGCCATTGAAGCAATTCAGTTGGATAACAATTTGACCTATGAGGAGAAACCAGTCAAGATTCTTGAGTTTGCCAGCCGAGTTACTCGCTAGCAAGGTTATCAAGTTTTGCAAAGTTCAGTGGAGCCACCACACAGAGGATGAAGCCACCTGGGAGCGAGAGGAAGATTTGCTCAAAGACCACCCTCACCTATTTTCTAGCCAACCCGAATCTCGAGGGCGAGATTCATCTTAAGGGGGGTAGGTTTGTAACATCCCAAATTTTCAATTTGGAATGTTATACATTAGATCATCAATGCATATCATATTTTATTTTGCTTTGGTTTTGATCCTAGAAATTCTACGCAACTCAAGGACCCACGGAGAGAGTTGGGGATTTCGTTATTTTACATATTTGAGTTTTCTCAAATTTGTAAACAGGATCATTTGATTTTATTTATTTTATCATCAATTATTTCTATTACAAAAATATGAGAGAGGGAATAAAATGACTTTCCCAAAATATAGAAATATTGAGGATTTAATAAAAAAATCAAATAAGATTTATTTCGGAGTTTTTCGGTATTTTTATTTGAATTTAGGAAAAATGCGCGTTTTTCAAAGTTGTATTTTGGGCCCAGATAAATGTTCACTTTATCGGGCTTGATTTTAGAAACCCGGGAAAATTTATTTCGTGATTTTTGGAGTCCGTTTAGTATTTCTTTTTATTTTTCTTCCGAGCGTAATTATTTTAAAAAAATAAAAAAAACCCGACTATGGGCCGTACCCGAGCGGGACTCCGCTCGGGGGCACCTTTATATAGCGAAGCGCCCGAGCCCCAGGCCCATAGCCGCGCCTGCGCTGAAACCCTAACCCTAGCCCAGCCCCGCTGCCGCCAGCCGCCGCCGCCGCTGGAGCCGCGCGTCGCCCGAGGTTCACCGCCCTCGAAATCCGTGCTGTTTTTTTAAAACAAAAAAAATATATCTGTTCGTCGTTTTTCTTTTTCGTCGGATTTTCCGCGGTTATTTTCTGATCGCGATTTCTGATCCGATTTTCGTTTTAGTATAACTTTTCACTCGTTTATCGGAATCAGGCGATTCAAGCGCCTGGAGTTTCGTCTCGAAACCCTTTTCCCGAATAATCAACTTAAACAAGTTTTTGCTACTGTAAAATTTGACTTAGATCCAGATTACTAGAACGAAGTTGTTTTCTTTCGCCGTTTGATTTCTTTTGCTTCGTTCGATTTGATCCTTTTTGCAAACCAGGGTTCTTAAGTTGAACTTTCTGGTTAGATCTTCTATTTGAGTTTTCCTGTGCATTAGATGAGTACTTATTGTATGCTTGTTTGTTTGTCTGCGATAGAATACCCGGAGTGCGCCGCCTGTTACTTTGAATCTCTAGGTTTCGCGGATCATCAACAAGGCAAGTAACACTTTGATCATACCTTTTTCTACAACCCAGTTTTATTGCATTAGATCAAACCTCACACATTTCATGATTAGGATCTAATTAAATTGTGGGATGGGAAGTAGATGAGGTAGTACCTATTACCTGTTTATTATCAAACCTTTGGGAGTTACTTCTACGTTTACTTATTATGCCATTCTATGCTAGTAGACGTGGATTGGGTGAGTGATATCCATGACAGATGTGAGATTGTTAATTAAGGGTTTATCTAAGGTGGCAACCTAAACACACATCTGGGTGGATTGAGGCACCTGGTTTCCAGGACTTGCCAGTTTTTCTTTTGGACCGCCACCCAGGCTCAAAGGGATCATGAGATTATTCATACTAGAAACTTCCGTGTGCAGCCACAAGCCATTATGGGCTCTGGCATAGTTGACTAAGTTGTGTGAACTCTTACAGTGGTAGACTAGCAGATGTAGGGGATGTAGGTGGTACGGTCTACCCGATCGTAAGGTGCTAGCGCTTCTGAAAGACTATGTCTCGGTCATCCGTTTCTCAAACACCATGTAGTGCGAGAAATCCAACGGAAGCGATCGAGTCTTGTGGGGAAAAGTGCGCAAACCTCTGCAGAGTGTAACAAACTAATCATGGTTAGCCGTGTCCCCAGTTATGGACAATCTTGAGTATCTAGTACCTGGATTTTCATGTGAATCTCAACATGTTACCCTAAAATTAATTTTGTTGGGTTTAATGATGTTACTTAATTGGGATTGAGAATGCTGTCAACCATTCTCAATGTTTAACAACCACCATGATAGTAATTAAATTTTATTCCTTTGAAGTAGGGAAAAATTGGCTTTACGCAAAAACTGTAACCATAGAGCTTTCCACCAGCCAAATATGCATATAGTATAGCTGTTGCATTCCATTACTCTCTATGTGTTACCTTGCCAGCATATTCCATGTGCTGACCCGTTTTCGGGCTGCAACGTTAATGTTGCAGACTTTTCAGACGATGATTAAGGAGTTTTTAGGTCGTGGTTCTATACTCAGTGATGCCGTTGGAGTTGATGGACTCACTTATCTTCCAAGCCTTCCGCTGTTGTCGTTTTTAGATGGCCTTAAGCCATATTTATTGTAATAAGTTCTCTTTTGAGACACTCGATGTAATAAGTGTGTGATTGCTACTCTGCTATAAATCCTCCGAGTACTATGTGGTGTCAGCATTACTGATCCAGGGATGACACCGGAGCACAGAGATCAGACTGTTTGAGGTCTGGTCGCTACACGGCTTCTCTGGAAGTCGTCCCTGGGACTCAGCCGTGAGCGGGCAGTCGGCCGCCTTGCCGTGGACTCCTTAGGAGGTGGCTCTTTGTCCTGGGGTCTTGAGGGGCGCAGCCTGCCCCGATGTCTTGAAAGGTTATGGGACTCGGGTTGGCCTACCCGTGGCCCATTACTCCGATAGTAGTCCCCGAAGCTGGTGAGTCGCCGCGGACGATCGGCCGAGAAGCCTCAGCAGTTTCTCTTTTAGGGTGCTCAACACATGGTCTTTGATTGACTTCTGCCGGGCCGACTAGAAGGAGTCGGACTTGCTCAACTCGGACTCACTCAATTCCGACTCGCTCAGTATTTCGAACGTCGCGACGGGATTTAAGTGGCGTGCTAGCTAAGCCTCCAGGCCGCCGCCCGTTTTTGGCCTGTCACGTGAGGGCACGTGGCTAGGCCGTCCTGCCAGCCTACGCGCGCGACGGGACAGGCCCATAGGCGGGGCCCGCCACTACCGCGCCTCGGCGCCCGAGCGGATCCGCTGCGGCTCCGGTGGACGGTTGGGATTCCCATGGAGTTACTGCACGCAGTAACTTTATCGTGGATCGTGGGGCTCGTGGGGTTGTGGGCGCAGTAAATCCCCACGTCCGCCCCCTCGGCTTCGCAGCCCACGAGGCTATAAGTAGGGGGAAGAGGGGGGCACGCGCGCCCCTCCTTCCCACTACTCCTGGTTCTCTTCCTCCTTGCTGCTCCTCGCTCTCCTCCTTCCTCTTCTCTTCTTCGCTCCCCCGCACGCCCAAGCTCTGGCGAACGCTGCGGCGACAGCTCGCGATGAGTTCTTCCTCCACCGCCGCGCCTCCCCCAGTGTGCTCCGGCACCTGGGACGGCTCCGAAGTTCATGAAGACCACATTGAGTTCCTCCGCCGGACCTGTCGGCTTCCCGGCGAGGATCGCGTGCAGGTGTGTCTTGCGCTGAAGGGGGAGATTTCCCCCGCACCGCAGGAGGGCGAGCGGGTCATCTTCCGCTCCCACTGCCTGCGTGGGCTGGGGCTGCCGGCGAGCAGTTTCTTCCGGTCCTTCCTGGAGTTCTACGGCCTCCAGCCGCACCACCTCACCCCCAACGCAGTGGTGCTGCTGTCCACCTTCGTGGCCATGTACGAAGGCTTCCTCGGAGTCCTCCCCACCCTCGAGCTCTGGGGGGAGTTCTTCTTCTCCAAGCTCGGCACCCAGGCTACGGGCGTGCCGGCTCAGTGCGGCGCTTTCATCGTCGTGCGAAGGTCGGGGGCCGACAATCCCTTCCCCTCCATCTCGCTGATCAAGTCGGTGAAGATGTGGCAGAGATCCTACTTCTATGTCAAGAACGCCTCCGCGAGGGCAGACTGGGTCAACTTGCCGGCTTTCGAAGCTGGCCCGCCGGCTGGGCGACTGCCCAACTGGTCGTACCGGGCCAAGTCCCTGACGCCTGCGGGAGCCGGCGGCATCACGCGACTCCGAGTGCTGACGCAGTCGGAGGGTCTGACTGGTCCGGATTTGCTGGCCGCCTTCATTTTGCACCGAGTTCTCCCACTCCAAGCCCGCCCTCATATGATATGCCAGATGAGCGGGCACCGCGACCCGAGTCGGATGTGCACCAAGGACATGCCTCACGAAGAGGTGGCCTTCATGGTGAACTACCTCTCGGACAGCAGGCTCCTGGAGGACTGGCGATTCGGCAAGGAGCCGTACTCCCGCGCCAACCCCCCGCCCGTGGTGAGTCGCCTTTATTTTCTTTCTTTGGATTGTCTTCTTCTTGCCGAGTTTTGTTTTGACCAGTCGGCTTTGGTTAGAATCCCCTCCTTCACCCACCTGCCGGCACCTCGGGGCCGGCCCGCGAGTTCCTCGCCGACCGGGCGGAGAGTGACGTCGACGACCCCGATCTGGGGCGGCGGCTCTGGAAGATGACGCCGAGGGAGGAGGAGGAACAGCGGGCGACTTCAGGCCTTCGTCCACTTTCGCTGACTGGCCTGACGATGACGCCGAGGGAGAAGTCGCCCCTCGCCATCGGCCAGGAGCCAGCCAGCCTGGCGCGGGTTCTTCTGCCGCGCCGGGTGCTCCAGGCGGCGGGAAGAAGCGCAGGGCCTTGCCGACCTTGTTCGGCAGTCGGCTGAAGAAGCCCAAGGGTTCGGCTGCGGCGACCCGACGGGACGAGGCTGCCGCGAAGGCCATCCACTTCCGTAAGGAAGTGAAGAAGCCGCCGTTGGTCTCCGCGTAAGTATTCTGTCTTCAAAGTTTTATTCTTTCTTCGTGATTTGTCTGAGGCTCTGCTTGCCCCTCTTGCTTCAGGGCTACCCTCTCTCTTGAGAGGGTCACCGCCACCTCCGTCATGGGGTCAGCGGAGACGTCCGCCACCACTCGGCGGATTGACCCCGCTGCTGACCTCCGGGAGGCGACAGAGCGGAATGCGCAGGAGAAGCGCAACGAAGAAGAGGCCCTCCGCCTGGAGAAGGCGGAGGCCGACAGGGCAGAGGCCTCCACTAAGAAAAAACTAGCGGAGGCCGAAGCCGCCGCCGCGGCGAAGCAGCAGGCTGAGGAAGCCGCACGCCGCCAGTCGGCAGTGCTCGTCACCCCGTTGAACTCTGCGCCGCCGCCTCCAGAGTTCACGGGGCAGACTGGGGAAGCCGGTGGGGAGATCCCCGCCATGGAGGGGGAGGGCGGCGACCCCTGTACTCCGGATGCGAACATTCTGACGCCTCCTCCGCCGCCGTCTGAAGGTGCGCAGGGCGAGCAGCCGGCGGGCCCTCCGATGCCGCCGACCGAAGACGAGGCCGTGGCGAGGCTACTCCTCCAAGTCGGCTCACCAACGCGCCGCCGTCTGGAGAAGGCGACTTCGGCGCCCCGTCCCCTGGAAACCGGTGCTGCCAGCTCGGCGATCCCAGACGCCGAGGCGACGAGCGCCGCACCCATTGGGTGGGTGCGAGGAGGCGGCACAGGGCCGCTGAACCAGGCGGTTCTGGATGTCCAGGCGAAGCTTCGTGCCGAGGGCGACGCTCTCCAGAATTGCACCAAGGCGTACCTGGCGTCGCGGGCAGCCGTCCGGGTATGTTTTTCCTTTTGGCCTTTGTTTTTCTTATTCCTCTTTGTGGGGGCGCGCCAGCGCACCCACTGGGTGTAGTCCCCGAGTTTCGGGCTGGCTGCTGAGCAGGCAGCCCGGAACTTCAATTGATGAACTTTGGGTATTAACTTTTTGTCTAAAATGTTCGTCACAGGATTACCACAACCCCCGCGTCACTGCCTTCAATCGTAACGTTGAAGAGCTGGGCAAGCGGACCGTCGATCTGTCGGAGAGCCGGAGTAAGTCCTTTTCCTTCTTCGCGGGGGCGCGCTGGCGCACCCGCGAGCTGTAGTCCCCGAGATTCGGGCCGACTACTGAGTAGTCGGGCCGGATCTCCCCGGCGACCTTCTTTACTGGTGGCTTGACGCCTTCTTTCTTTCTTCTTCTCAGGGGCCAACGCTGCTCTTCAACAGCAGCTGAGCGACGCCAACTCCGCTTTGCGCGCCAAAGAGGAGGAGTGCAGCAAGCTCGCCATGGAGCACGATGTACTGGCCACTCAATTGGCAGAGCAGAAGGAGCTGCTTGTGAAGTTGCAGAGGGAGGCGGAGGAGACGGAAACCGCCCTCTTGGCCGAGTTCGCGAGCGAGCGCTCCTCCTGGTCTGACAAGGAGGCGCTGCTGTCCTCCAGCTTCCACGAGATTGAAGACATCGTTGATGGTGAGTCTCTTTATTTTCTTTCTTCGAGTTGCTGATTTAAGTCGTTCCAACTCCTGGTTTTTGACTAGCTTCATTTCTTCGCGTCTTTGCAGACTTCTTCCCTGGGCAGTCGCAGGCCGCCATCCAAGCCATCGAGGCTGACCGTGAAGGTTGGAGGGCGGAGGGCGCAGAGATTGCCGCCGATGCCCCCCGAACTCTTGACTATGGTGACGCTGCGCCTGACCAGCTCTCTGTTGACTATGGTGTAGGCTGCCGCCCGGTGTTGTATTTGCCGAGCTGAAGTTTCCCGTTGGCAGCTCTTTGTTCACCAGGAATTTGAGGATGGGCTGGGCCCATGAGGGTTCTGCTACTTCTTCGACTGCCAGAACTGCGACTTGGACGAGGGCGGTTGGGCTGGGAGGCGGCGGGGTGGAGTCAACAGCTGCTTGTTGGGTTGTTGAAGTCCCCAGGCCGACTGGCGCAGTCCTTGGGCCGAGTTCTGGAGTCTTCGAGTCCGCCACCGCAGTCCCCGGGCTGGATTTGGCTGTGGCAGCTTTGGGGTCTTCCGCCAAAATCCTCGTTCCGGCTGCCGGAGCTCTGGAGTCAGATCCGATGTCTTCAGGAGGAGTTGGCACAAAAATGGAGTCTGATTCTGGTGAAGGCTTGACAGATGGCTTGAGGAGGCGTTGAAGGGCGACACTAGATGGTATTGCTTGGCGGGTAGAGCCGATTCGTGCTAATGCATCTACTTGGTCGTTGTCATTCCTTGGCACATGGAGGAACTCGCACCCTTCGAAATACCCGCTGAGTTGCTGCACGAGGAAACGGTAGCTCGCCATGTTTGCATATTTCGCGTCCTAGTCACCAGATGATTGCTGGACCACTAAGTCCGAGTCGCCATAACACAACATCCGGAGGATGCCAGGCTCTTTGGCAAGCCGGAGCCCGTGAATGAGCGCCTCGTACTCGGCGACGTTATTGGAGACAGCGAAGTGGATTTGCAGCGCATAATTGAGCTTGTCACCTTCGGGAGAGGTGATGACGACGCCGGCTCCCAAGCCAGTGCGCATCTTGGAGCCGTCGAAATGCATCCGCCAATGGGTGGAATCAGGTGCTGGAGGCAGGTACTGGGTCTCGGCCCAGTCGACGAGGAAGTCGGCCAGTGCTTGTGATTTGATAGCGGTGCGGGGCTGGTACTGGATGGTGTAAGGAGCCAGCTCTATGGCCCACTTGGCCACTCGACCAGAAGCATCTCGGCTACCAATGATCTCGGCAAGCGGGGCCTTGCAGACCACCGTGATTGGATGCTCTTGAAAGTAAGGCTTCAATTTCTTGGCAGCAAAGTGTACGCCATAGCACATCTTCTGGTAGTGGGGGTAGTTCTGCTTGGAGGCCGACGGTACCTCGCTCAGGTAATATACCGGTCTCTGGACAGGCAGCGCCTTGCCTTCCTCCTTGCGCTCCACTACAATGACCGTGCTGACTACTCGGCTGGTGGCGGCGATGTACAGGAGCATAGGTTCCTTGGGAGTCGGAGCCGCCAGGACAGGTGGAGTAGTCAACATCTTCTTCAACTGGTGAAAAGCTTCGTCCGCCTTATGGTTCCACTCGAAAAAAGTGGTCTTCTTCATGAGTTGGTACAAGGGGAGAGCTTTCTCGCCCAGCCGACTGATGAATCGGCTGATGGACGCTAAGCAGCTGGTGAACTTCTGCACATCCAGCAGTCGACTGGGTACCTCCATTCTCTCAATGGCCTTGATTTTTACTGGGTTGCATTCTATGCCGCGTTCAGAGACCAGGAAGCCAAGGAGCTGGTCGGCTGGTACTCCGAAGACACACTTCTCGGGGTTGAGCTTGATCTGGAACCGGCGCAGGTTCTCAAAGGTCTCCTTGAGGTCTTCCAGCAGTGTCCCACGCTTTTCCGTCTTCACCACCACGTCGTCCACGTAAACATGGGCGTTCCTGCCGAGCTGCTTGAGGAGGCACTTCTGCATGCAACGCTGAAAGGTGGCGCCGATGTTCCTTAAGCCGAATGTCATGGTGAGGTAGCAGAAGGCTCCAAACGGCGTGATGAAGGCGGTTTTCAGTCTGTCAGCCGGGTTTAGCTTGATCTGGTGATATCCTGAATATGCATCCAAAAAACTCAACAGCTCGCATCCAGCTGTGGAGTCTATCACCTGATCGATTCTTGGTAAAGCAAATGGGTCCTTGGGGCAGGCCTTGTTGAGGCTCGTGTAGTCAATACACATTCGCCACTGCTTGTTCTTCTTTAGTACTAGGACTGGATTTTCTAGCCATTCTGGAAAGAATACTTCCATAATGAAGCCGGCTGCTAGGAGTCGGGCTATCTCTTCTCTGACAACTCTACTCTTCTCTTCTGATAAGCGGCGCAGGGGCTGTCTGACCGGCTTTGCATCAGATCGGACGTGTAACTTGTGCTCTGCGAATTCCGTCGGTACACCTGGCATGTCCTTGGGGGACCATGCAAAGATGTCTCGATTCTCATGGAGGAAATCGACGAGCTCGCCTTCCTATTTGCTGTCGAGGTTTGCACCTACGACGGCGTACCTCTCTGGGTGCTCCGGGTCCAATGGTATCTTCTTTGTCTCTTTCGCTGGCTTGAACGAACCCTCGGTCTCTGACTCTTTTGGGTTGGGCGACACCTCAGGCTGCTTTCCGGCCATTGCCACAACTCGCTCAAGGAGCCGCTTCTCAGCCGCGATTACCAAGGACTCGGCCAGCCGACTGCTCTCTGCTGCGCAAGCAGACGACTTCCGGTAGTCGCCAGCCACAGTCAAAATTCCCTTGGAACTGGGCATATTCATCTTGAGGTAGGCGTAGTGGGGGGCCGCCATGAACTTGGCCAAGGCAGGTCGGCCAAGCAGCGCATGGTATGGGCTCTCAAGATCCACCACCTCAAACCAAACGGGCTCTGTACGGAAGTGATCTTTGTCCCCAAAAAGGACGTCCATCAGGATCTTGCCGATTGGCAAGCAGGAAAGCCCAGGAACAATGCCGTGGAACACAGTTCGGCTGTTCTGAAGCTGTCTTTGCTTTATTCCTAACTTCTCCATGGTGTCCTTGTACAGGATATTGATGCTGCTGCCCCCGTCTATCAGAACTCGCGAGAAACGCACGGCTCATCTGTCCGTAGCAAAGGTGGCGTTCAGGACCAAAGCATGGGAGCCCGGACTCGGCATCACTTCTGGGTGGTCAGCCCTGCTCCAGCTGATGGGCTTCTCAGACCAGTGCATGAACTCTGGCGTCTCTGACGCTGCTGCATTCACCTCTTGTCGCTGCAACCGCCAGCTGCGTCGATCATCAGCCACACTGGTGAACACCACATAGGCTCCATGCTCTTCAGGGTATTCGTCTTGTACTGCACCGACTGGCCTGACAGCCGGCTGCTGGGGCGGAGGCGGCTGCCCAGCAGGCGGGGGAGGCAGGAGGCCGTCTCCCTTGGCGATCCTGGTGAGCCAGTGGCACTTCCGGGTGGTGTGATTCGACGGCTTTGCGCCGCTGTGGAACTTGCAAGGTCCATCCAAGGTCTGCTCATAGGAGAAGGCCGGCAACCTGTTTGGCTTGCCGCCTTTCTGTCGCTTGGGCGGGGGCTGCTCTTCTGGCTGCTGGGCTTCAACGGTCGTGACCTGCCGGCTGCTGGAAGCCGGCTACGGGGCCTTGCGCTTGTTGTCACCCTGCTGTTGTCATCGGCCGGCGTTTGCCGCCGGAGTTCTTGGAGCTTGAGGAGCCACTTTGCCAGTCGTGCTGATTTGAATTTTCGCCTACATGGAGGAGTCGGCCATGGCGTACTTGTCCGCTATGATCAGCAGCTCGTCGAGGGTTTCTGGCTCGTCGCAAAGGAGCTTGTGCTTGAGGAGGGTGCCTTCTCTGCACCCGGCCGTGAAGTACTCAATAGCCTGCACCTCGTGCACGCCCTCGCAGGAGTTCCGGAGCTCGTCCCAACACGTGAGGTAATAACGAGTAGACACGTCGGGGCCTTGCACGCACAAGGAGAGCTGACGAGGCTTGGGAGGACGCTTGTACGTGCTGGTGAAGTTGCGGACGAACGCTTCGGTGAAGTCGACCCAGCTGTTGATGCTGCGGGGCTTTAGGCTGTTCAGCCATGTCCGGGCCGTGCCCTGGAGCATGAGCGGAACGTACTTTACGGCGACACGCTTGTTGCCGTTTGCTATGCTGACAGCCGTGGAGTAGTCGACTAGCTAGTCTTCCGGCTTCACGGAGCCGGTATACTTGGGCGTGTCTCTTGGGAGCGTGAACCCTCTGGGAAAGGGCTCGTCCCGAATGCGGGGCCCGAAACAAGACGGACCCAACTCGTCTTCTTCTTCCAGTGCTAAGGATCGGTGGAGTCGGTCGATCCGATGGCGGGCGTCGTTCTCTCCAACTCCCTCTCGGCGGCCAAGGCGGTCACCAAGAGTCGGATGGTCCACAGGCGGCGGGGAGACTCGCCTCTCCTTGCGGGGAGGGGGAGGCGGACAGTCGTCCCGTCGTTCCACTGCCCCTGGGCGGCCGTCTCGGTCGCGCTCTATGGTAATGCGAGTCCGACTGTGGCTAACAGTCGGCTCCTTGTCTCTTCTTCCTCGGCCGCCGCCAGTCGGCGTCCGAGACGTCGCGCCTTGGTCTCGGCGAAGGTCGTCGTTGGGTTGTTGAGGCGCCTTCGCGCGGCAGCCGGCCTCGTTCTGCGCGGCGGACGCGTCGAGAAGCCGTTGGACACGCTCCATCATGAGGCGGCGTTCTTCGCCCTCGAAATTGTCCAGCTCGTCCGCCGCTGCCTCGGCGGCTCGGATGTTCTCTGCTGGTGTAGCGTACACAGGGCGGCTTGCCCCAAACAGGTTGGCGATGGCTGTGCCGCACTGCCAGACCGTGCCAAGGTGGCTGGGCTCCGCCGGGGCCGGCGAGCCGCCGACGGCATGATCCATCTCCCGCTGGTAGGCTTCTGACAAGCGCCTCATGCTGGCCAGCTTCTTCGCACCTTCAACGAGCTGAAGGCGGTGCGCCTCCAACGTCTCTGCATCAGCGTCTTCCAGAATGGGCGCAGTTAGGTCTTGCAGCGCCGCGCCGAGTGAGTCGGGCGCTCCTCCGCCGGGGAACTCGTCATGACTGATGACTAGCACCTCAGTGACGGTGCTTCTGTCGCTCTCTGCATGGGGGAGAGGTTCGTCGTAGACCACCACGTTGGTGGGGAACACGTCGAGCGACGCGGTGTCGGAGTCGTCCAGCATCGGGTCGGTGGAGCCTACGGACTCCAAGTCTACGGCAGGCTCGCCGGAAACGTGGAGTTGATCGAGGAGGCCCGCGAGGATGTTCTCGGGGCCGTTCGTGCATGCGCTGGATGCAGGTTCGTCGGAGAGGCGGACCTTGCCGACGAGTTCGGCCAAGGAGCTGACCGCGTAGGCGATCTCAACGCCGCTTAGCGCGTCGGCGCAAACTCCATCTGGCGTGCCTGGCTGGCTGCGCTCGCCAGGGAGGAAAAGGGTTCCCGTCCAGAACAGATCTCCGGTCGGCGGTGCACCAGGCCCCACGGTGGGCGCCAAATGTCGGGGGTTTGGTGCGACGTATGCCAACGGATGGCTTATCATGGTGGGGGCGAGTAGAACGTCGCCGGTGCCTGGAAACGGGATGAGGCAAAGACATGCACGCCGGCGAATCTTACCCAGCTTCGGGGCTCTCCAGGGAGATAATACCCCTACTGCTGCTCTGCGGGGTCTCCGCATGATCACTATGGCATAGTGCTTACACGGTTGCTCCTTGAGCTGTTTTCTAGTGGTAGGAGAGGGCAAGGCTAGCTCTCTCCCTTCTATATGATCTAGTCTAGAGCTAATGGGTTGCAACCCTTTGCATGGGTGCCTTGGGGGTTTATATAGGCCTACCCCCCAGGGGTATAATGGTAATCCGGCTGGGCGTGGGCCCAGCCATTAGTGTCTTTGGTCTCTGTCTTCTCTGCTGACCGCTGGACCCCGCCGACTGGCGGGCCCCGCCGACAGGCCACGTCCGTCGCGGCCGGGTCTTGCCGGCTGCTGATTACTGTAGCCGTACTTCTAATGACGCGGGCTTGATCATGAGGTTGTGGCAACAGCCCCGCCGCCTGGCGGGCGATCACTGTTGCCGCTCCCCATCTCATCTTGATTAATGGCGTGTGGGCCCCGGGGGAGGGCTCGGCCGACTCCCTCGGGCCGACTCCCGACGGGTCCGACTGGTGGTTCTCCCGCCGTCTCCCAAGGTCTCACTGACTGGTGGGCCCTGCTGCCTCCAGGCCGTACAGACAAGCCGTCATGGGTGCAGGATTCGGCCCTGTGGTGCTGATGTCAGAGCCGGCATGGCAACAGTGCCACGCCGCACGAAGATCTTCCGGGGTACGGCGTGCTGTGGCCATGCCTGCCCTTGGTGAGGGGCGGGGGTGGGCTTTGCTATAGCCACGCCCCTTCCTCGTCCCCTTTGATGAGGTCATGGGGTTTGTTGGAGTCGCAAGCCGACTCCCCAAAGCCGGCTTCTCTGGAAGTCGTCCCTGGGACTCGGCCGTGAGCGGGCAGTCGGCCGCCTTGCCATCGACTCCTCAGGAGGCGGCTCTTTGTCCTGGGGTCTTGAGGGGCGTAGCCTGCCCCGATGTGTTGAAAGGTTATGGGACTCGGGTTGGCCTACCCGTGGCCCATTACTCCGTCAGGTTGAAAAGAGATGAAGCCTTGATAAAATGAAAGAGCTTGAGCAAAAGGGACATAACACTCCGGTTTAAAAGGATAAACCAAGAAAAGAACGCAATCCTGACAAAACGAAAAGATGGGTTGAAGAGAGCAACATCACAAAGCCTCCGGAACAAAATTAAGAATGGAATGGAATGAACGAAGGGAAACAAGATCTTGAGGGAGCACGCTTACAACAAATGCTAGAACGGAGTTGTTGGAAACCAACAACGAAAAGAATAAGCTTGATACGGTCTTATGGAATACATCTCAAAATATGAGGTGACAACCTGCCACTAACGGGAAAAAGAATTGGGTTGATAAGAGCAAGGGGACGAGAAAGTATATCGCACCGGAAAGGACAAATGAAGAACTTGGATCATTTATAAGCACCATAATAGCAACCATCCTTAGGGAAGGCTTAAGGTGAAATATAACCCAAGATAACTCCAAGGAAGAGATTGATGGCTTTTAATATCCCATTCTTGACAACATGTGAATCATGAAACATGAACTCAAATTATCAAGAATGATATAATACCACCTCTATTGATACGGAAGGAAGAATTGTACTCCGGATTGCAAGATGAAGAAAACTTGATCTCCTTCGAAAAGAAACTTGATGAACACTTCGAGAAGGAATTAAATCCTTGATGAACCATCGTGTAGAACCTCCATGAAGAACTCCGGTAATAAAAGAATGATCAAACGAAAGGAGAGAGAAGTTGGAAACACAAGGTGAATCCTTGCAATGATTAGATGGATCTTCGCGAAGAAATAAAAAAAATAACTTTGAGCTTCGGAAAGAAAGATGGACAACTTGAATCGAGAATTTGATGAACCTCCGGAATAAGGAATTAAGTTTACTCGATGAGACAAGAATAAGAATTACTTTATGCGTATCCTTCACCAATTAAATTGATGACAATCAATGGATTTGACATATTACTTATTCTCGTAGAAAAGATTAAGAGAGATATAACATAAACTTGAGATAGGTCTTCAATGATCCACCGGTAGGATTGAAAAGAACGAAAGAGTTGATATGATGACGAATGACGAGACCTCTTGCACGAACCACCGTAGGAATTGGAAATAAAGAGTCAATTGAGATTATAATGAAGGAAGAAGAATCTTGGAAGAGCCACCGGTAGAATTTGGAAGAATGAATAAATTGATATGATAACCAAGGAAGAGAACTCTTGAACGAAACACCGTAAGAATTTAAATGAACGAAGTAAAGATAAAGAAACATCGGGAAGAATTAGAAAATAAATGAAGATGCTTGAGAGAATTTAGATACAAGTGAACGAAGGGATCACAAACTAATTAGAGAATATTGAATGATGCACCGGTAAGATTTGGAGAATGATAGCTGGAAGCTGGAATGACTAATATTTGAAAAGATGGCCTTCGGAGTAAAGAAATGGAAACAACTCATGAAATGCTCCGGATAGGTGAAAGGAATACTCACAATCGAATACAATCATGAGAGGATGGCAACAAGCTAGAATCACGAATCTTGAAAAGAATGAAGCAAGATTGAGAGAAAAATCTTCTTCGGTCTTCAAATGCAGAGAATGACGACGAGAAACACCACCAAGAATTGTTTAGACTCTCCGGAAGAATCAAAAGCGAAAAGACTGAGCCAACAATGAAAAGAATTAAACCGATCTTGGAGACATGCATTTGACTGATGATAATTCATTCTTACATCAAACTTTGAAAAAGAATTTGAGGATAGCTCCAGGAAAATAAGAAGAGTCAGGTAAGATCCTGGGAAAAGACCTGTGGGTTAGGGCCCACTCAAAAGAAACACCATTGAAATGATTGCTTGAAAAGAGAGATTCCATCAGTTGAATTAAATGGCTTGAATGAGGTGACATCCTCGAAAGATCTTGAATGAAAGCAGAGTGGAAACATGAATCTTCGAGATATCTTGAGCACTCTGGAACAATTGAATAGCAAGCGGGGAATGATTAAGAGGTGCACCGGCATAAGTCGACATTGGGCAAAAAGAAAAAGGAGTATGATCAAAACCAAAGCTTGAATTAAATCCACCGGAGAAGAAAATGAGTGACGAGAGACGAATTTGAAGCTTCGTTAGCATCTTCTTGAGAATCATCGGATAAGAATATTGACGGAAAATGAATGGAGAAGCTTCCCATCAATAAAAGGATATTTGAATAAGAAATCTGAGTCCTCGAAGAAGAAGGGTGGGTGAGTGGGAAAAACAAAGACAACTTGGAACGGATGAAACAAACATCATTGAGAGGAACTGATAATTGATCTTGCGAACGTCGAAGTGGTCGGATCCACTAGAAGACAAACACACCGGTTGAAAAGTATTGACATGACAGTCTCGATGATCAAGAAGGATTAGTATTCTCATAGGAACATGAGAACACCGCTTAGAAAAGGTATGGAATCAACATTTGACATTGAAGCAACTCAAATACCACAACTGAAAACAAAAACAAGGATTGGCTTGCAGAATAAGCCAGAACAAACATATGATAGAGATTTTGTCCGAAGTTTTCGTGGTGGGGCCTACACGGGCTCGATCGTACAGCACCATCATGTACAAGGCAGTGCACATGGCATACGAAGCGTCCCCGAGTTGGCATAGCCAAGGACTCTTTAAGACACAACGAGACCATTGTAAAACCAACCATGAATAGGCGGACCCCTAGACGTCGAACCACAATTTCATATCATACATCTGTCGGAAAGATATCCTAGGAGCTAATTTAATTCCCACTTATAAACTCCCGAAATTTTTCCGGTTATGCAATCAGGTGTTGGGGATACAGGGGAAGCATAATATCTCACCCAAAACTAGCAAATCCTACATCCAGCTGTATCCATCCTTCAACACATAACCAAGAAACCCTCGGAAATCATCTACCTCAACCTTCGAAAAGCATCCGTTATACAAGTTATGGCAATACTCCCGAACTCCCGCCCCAGTACTGGGTGGCGTCGAGGTTATCTCACCAACAACTGCATAAAAGAGATTTTTGATGTCGGCGAAACTAATCTCAGGTATTCCAGAACTGCAACGATAAAATTGTGACGACAACACCTCGGAGCTCAACTCCCCGAGACACTGCCACAACCCCTAAATGTCAGGAGGCACCAAGAACAATGTTCTCATCACAAAACCATCAGAACAATTCCAAGATACCCGCGTGATCCTAAATTTTTTTAGTGAAATTTGAGAAGAGAAGAGTCAAAACTCTATGTCAGGATGCCTCACCAGAGCGATGAAGGGACTGAGGAGTAAAAATATTTCCTAACTCTATTATATATAATTCCTAAATGACTCAAAACATTTTTCTAGACTCAACAACGCCATCTAATCGATCAAGCAGGGGGGCTCCTAAGGTCGGGGAAGGCTCTAATACCAACTTGTAACGCCCTCGATGTGGCTATATCTCCCACGTGTCGAAGCACGACTTAGAGGCATAACCGCATTGAAAGCAATGTCGCAAGTGAGGTAATCTTCACACAACCCATGTAATACATAAGGGAAAGAGATACATAGTTGGCTTACAATCGCCACTTCACACAATACATGAATTAAAGCATTACATCAACCAGATACAATCAAGGTCCGACTATGGAACCAAAATAAAAGAAGACTACCCCAAATGGTACACAGATCCCCGATCGACCCCAACTGGGCTCCACTACTGATCAACTAGAACGAAGCAACATAAAGGACAAGATCTTCATCGAGCTTCTCCTTGAGCTTGGTTGCGTCACCTGCTCGGTAACATCAGCACCTGCAAACTGGTTTTGGAAGTATCTGTGAGTCACGGGGACTCAGCAATCTTACACCCTCGCGATCAAGACTATTTAAGCTTATAGGAAGGGTAAAAGGTATGAGGTGGAGCTGCAACAAGCGACTAGCATATATGGTGGCTAAACATACACAAATGAGAGCGAGAAGAGAAGGCAAAGCACGGTCGAGAAACTATGATCAAGAGGTGATCCTAGAACAACCTACGTCAAGCATAACTCCAACACCGTGTTCACTTCCCGGACTCCGCCGGAAAGAGACCATCACGGTTACACACGCGGTTGATGTATTTTAATTAAGGTCAACTTCAGGTTTTCTACAACCGGACATTAACAAATTCCCATCTGCCCATAACCGCGGGCACGGCTTTCGAAAGTTCAAATCCCTGCAGGGGTGTCCCAACTTAGCCCATCACCAGCTCTCACGGTCAACGAAGGATATTCCTTCTCCCAAGACAATCCGATCAGGCTCGGCATCCAGGTTACAAGACATCCTCGATAATGGTAAAACAAGTCCAGCAAGACCACCCGATGTGCCGACAAATCCCGATAGGAGCTACACATATCTCGTTCTCAGGGCACACCGGATTAGCTAAGCGTACAGGAGCCAACGTAACCCAAGTTGCCAAGGGACGGCCCCACACGGTGCTCTGGGTTGGACCAACACTCAGAGGAGCACTGGCCCAGGGTTCAATAAAGATGACCCTTGGGCAGGCCTACCCAAGGGAAAGGAAAGGCTAGGTGGCGAATGGTAAAACCAATGTTGGGCCTTGCTAGAAGAGTTTTATTTAAGGCGAACTGTCAAGGGGTTCCCATTATAACCCAACCGCGTAAGGAACGCAAAATCCGGGAACATAACACCGATATGACGGAAACTAGGGCGGCAAGATTGGAACAAAACACCAGGCATAAGGCCGAGCCTTCCACCCTTTACCAAGTATATAGGTGCATTAATTAAATAAGAGATATTGTGATATCCCAACAAAATATCCATGTTCCAACATGGAACAAGCTCCAATCTTCACCTGCAACTAACAACGCTATAAGAGGGGCTGAGCAAAGCGGTAAAATAGCCAAACAACGGTTTGCTAGGACAAGGTGGGTTAGAGGGTTAGAGGCTTGGTTCATCAATATAGGAGGCATGATAAGCAAGTGGTAGGTATCACAGCATAGGCATAGCAAAAGAGCGAGCAACTAAGCAAGCAAAGATAGAAGTGATTTTGAGGCTATGGTCATCTTGCCTGAAATCCCGCAAGGAAGAAAAACGAGTCCATGAAGAAGGCAAACAGACGTAGTCGAACGGATCCTCACCAACGCGACGTTATCGGAACTAACCCGAAGAAGCAACACCGGAAAGAAGCAAACAACAAAGTAAAACAACCACCACATAAGCATGGCACAATGCACAACCAAGTATGATGCATGTCCAGTTTAATATGCATGGCATGGCAAAGTGCACAAGCAATCCTACAAATTAAGTGGAGCTCAATATGCAACGGAGTTGCATATTGAAGAAAACACCACATGACTTATTTAGTTCTCTCCCGGTTATCTACTCAAGAATATTAAAGGTTGGTTAACATGGCAAGAGGTGAAACATGAGTAAACTACACAATCTAAGCAATTTAAATGGGGCCGGATATACAAACAACGAATCCGGTAAATCCCCACATGCATTAGTAATTAGGTGCAACAACAATTTAAGCCATCTTAATGTTGTTAACATGATGCGGATGACATGCTCAAGTTTTATGCAATTTTAAGAAAAGTTGATAAGAGCATATTAAGAAGCACTCGTCATCGTGGCGGAAATGAAAAGGGGAGCCACGGCAATGATACGAAACGGTGCCACGGCAACGTTCCAGTTCCAGTAACTCAATTGAGATCCCGGTGCAAAGAAAGTGCGACGGGAGCGTGACATGCGATAGAAGGTGGGGTGCTCCCGGCTACCGGGGTTCCTACATGATGGTGACAAGGTAAAAGAGGGCAACATGCACCGACAAATCAAGCACGGTGCAAGGGTTCGCTCAGGCCTTAGCTGTGGGCCGGTGCTGGAGTTTGTGAGGCCCAGGTGGGTAGCGGGGAGAGATGGGCCTAGTGGAGAGGGAGGCGGCGCCTAGGGAGACTGGTGGCTAGGCCTTAGGCCTAGGCTGGGCTTCTCTCTCTCTCTCTCTTTTCTCTTATATCCTTTAGCAGAAAAGAAAATTGAGAGAGGGAAAAGAAGGAGAGGGTATGGAAAGGATTTGCGCATAGGGATAATTTCCCCGGACTTGTAAAAATGAGCTTGATCCCACAAAATATAAGTGGGCACGCGGTTGAAGTTGAATTCAAACTCATTTGAAATTAATATCCCTCGATTTAAATGGACCGAAGATCCATGCAATTTATTTAGTTGAGTTGCAAAAGATTTATGAGATGATGGCATGATGACATGACGCAATGCAAAAAAAAATAAAAGGGCAGAACAAATGAAACACACGGCGAAACCCGAAACATATGGAAGTCTTCTCGAGCATCGGTCTCGGGCGTCACATGCTTGAAGACCCAACATTCTCTGTGGGTATGATTAGCGGGTTTACTAGGGGTGCTATGGATCTCACATATTTGGTCCAGAATTTTGTTTAGGCTGGACAATTCGTCTCTGCTGCCTTTAGAGGGCGGCTTTTGCTGACCTGGCCGAGAATTTCTGAATCCGGCATTTACCGCCGTGCTCTTCGGGTTGTCTTCTTTATTCCAGTGCTTATTATTTTCGCTGCATCGTGATTTTCCATTTCCATCTCTAACTTCAGATGTACTTGGGTCGCTGGTGCTGCATCGGGCTAGCTAGCTGTCCTCGCCCACGCAAAAGCGGGTCATGTGGCTTGTTAATGCTGCCATTGTTCTCGGCTTTTCTTGGCCGTGGTGTCTGGCAAGCCATTCATCTCGGACGCTGTGTTTAAAAGCTGCCAAGGCTTCGGCGTCCGGACAGTCAACTATTTGTTTCTGTTAGTAAGAAACCTGTTCCAAAGCTTTCGGGCTGACTCTCCAGGCTATTGAGTTATATGACTTAAATCGTCCGCATCCGGAGGTCGGACATAAGTCCATTGAAAATTTGCCCGAAAAGCGTCTTCAAGCTCTTCCCAGCTTCCAATGGAGCTTTCGGGGAGGCTTTTAAGCCAGTGCCGAGCTGGCCCTTTGAGTTTGAGGGGTAAATACTTAATGGCGTGGAGGCCATCTCCTCGAGCCATATGGATATGGAGGATATAGTCCTCAATCCAGACCCCAGGGTCTGTTGTTCCGTCGTATGCCTCTATGTTTACGGGTTTGAATCCCTCTGGAAATTCATGGTCCAGCACCTCGTCGGTGAAACATAGGGGGTGTGCGGCACCCCTGTGTCTAGGTGTACCGCGTTGTTCAGATGTTTGTTGTGTTGCATCGTATGCTGGAGCGCGCTTGCATGGTCCATAGATGGATCTGGTTGTGCCGTCCTTTTGATGCGAGCACTCGCGTGGATCGTGTATTGGCTTATGTGCGGCATTGTTTGCCGCTCTATGTTGGCCGTGAGGTCATCTATCCGGCCAGATGGCCGTTTTAATTTTTGGTTGCGGGGGATCTAAGGCCTCCTCATCGAATTCTGGTAGCAACTTCCGCTTCGGGTAGCTCTTAGTGGGGCGATTACCGCCGTACTTCACTGCTGTGTTGAGTGCTTTATTCCATCTGATTCTGAGTGTGTCTTGCGCAGCCTTGAGCCTTTGCTTCTGCTTTTTTAGACTCCTCGCGGTGGCAATAAGCCTTCGACGGGCATTCTGTTGCTCTGGGTGTCTGTCCGGTGTGATGTCGTCCGGACTATTATCTTTGACAGAGTCGGGTTGTTCGGTTTGATTCTCTGTGTTGCTGTGGTCCGCTGATGGTTCAACCTGCTCTAACGCTGGGTCTATATGATCGTTGTTTCTGCCGAGGCGGGATTTGGAGCGGCGCTTATGCCGCCGCTTTGACTGCTTCTCGAGGGGACAACCCTTCGTTGCGTCCTTCCGTTCCTCGTCATTGTTTTCTTTTGGTGTGTCCACCATGTATACGTCATGTGATGAAGTGGGCGTCCAGTGCCCTGTGGGCAGTGGTTCCTATTCGTCTCCTGCATCGTCGTCCATACCGTCGATGTCTTCGGAGTTGAAGTCGAGCATGTCGGTTAAGTCATCGACAGTGGCTACTAAGTGGGTGGTGGGTGGGCGGCGAATTTCTTCGTCATCCGCATCCCAATCCTGCCGGACATAGTTCGGCCAGGACTCTCCTAACAAGGAGAGAGACTTTAATGAATTCAGTATGTCGCCGAAGGGAGAGTGCTGAAAGATATCCGCGGAGGTGAACTCCATGACTGGCGCCCAGTCGGATTTGGTAGGAACGGGCGCAGGCGGTTCGGAGTCCGTGGCCGGGGAAGGATCCGGCAGTATGGAAACACTGCTCTCGTGAAGGGTAAGGTCGATATTCGGCTCGATCGCCGCTGAGGATACGGCCTCCGTGACGGGGTCTATCCACCTATCCATGGATGGCGTGACTGGCTCCGAATTGAGGCTCGGAGCGGTTGCCGGTGCGATCTCCTGAATACGGTCCGAAGGTAGAGCTAAATCGTACTCATCGTGACCGCGTGGTGCACAAGGCAGGGGCTCGAATCCGTCGAAGATCAAGTCTCCACGGATATCAGCCGTGTAATCTAAGCTTCCAAACCTGACCTGATGGCCAGGGGCGTAGCTTTCAATCTACTCTAGATGGCCAAGCGAGTTGGCCCGCAGTGCGAAGCCGCCGAACACAAAGATTTGTCCGGGGAGAAAGGTCTCACCCTGGACTGCATCGCTATCAATGATGGAAGGAGCCATCAAGCCTAACGGCGATGACACAGAGGAACTCTCAATGAAAGCACCAATGTCGGTGTCAAAAACGGCGGATCTCGGGTAGGGGGTCCCGAACTGTGCGTCTAAGGCGGATGGTAACAGGAGGCAGGGAACACGATGTTTTACCCAGGTTCGGGCCCTCTTGATGGAGGTAAAACCCTACGTCCTTCTTGATTTATTCTTGATGATATGTGTATTACAAGAGTTGATCTACCACGATATCGGAGAGGCTAAACCCTAGAAGCTAGCCTATGGTATGGTTGTCTGTTGTCCTACGGACTAAAACCCTCCGGTTTATATAGACACCGGAGAGGGTTAGGGTTACACAAGGTCGGTTACAAAGGAGGAGATGTCCATATCCATACTGCCTAGCTTGCCTTCCACGCCAAGTAGAGTCCCATCCGGACACGAGACGAAGTCTTCAATCTTGTATCTTCATAGTCCCACAGTCCGGCCAAAGGATATAGTCTGGCTGTCCGGAGACCCCCTAATCTAGGACTCCCTCAATGCCCATCAATATTATTGGCCAAGAGATCTTTAACCATAGCAACACTAGGTTCAACTTTAATTTGGTCAGGGGGTTTGGGTGTCTTAATATTACTTTTTTGACCACAGTTGAAGCTTTAGCACGATCCTTTATTCTAAGCGGGAAAGGTGGTTTCTCAATATAGCAGTAGGAACAACATGATCATTATAAGTGATAGTATTTTCTTCAACTTTAATAGGTGCAACTACTTTTACTTCAATGGGAGGATTATATTTAAACCACTTCTCCTTAGGGAGATCAACATGAGTAGCAAAGGATTCACAAAAAGAAGCTACTATCTCAGAGTCAAGTCCATATTTAGTGCTAAATTCACGAAAAGCATTGGTATCCATATAAGATTTAACACAATCAAACTTAGGTGTTATACCTGACTCCTTACCTTCGTCGAGGTCCCAATCTTCAGAGTTGCGTTTAATTCTTTCCAATAAATCCCATTTGAATTCAATAGTCTTCATCATAAAAGATCCAGTACAAGAAGTATCGAGCATGGAGCGATTACTGAGAGAAAGCCGAGCATAATTTTTTTGAACAATCATTTCTTTCGAGAGCTCATGATTGGGGCATGAATATAACATTGACTTAAGCCTCCCCCAAGCTTGAGTGATTCTTTCTCCTTCGCGAGGCCAAAAATTATATATATAATTACGATCACGGTGAACAAGATGCATAGGATAAAACTTCTGATGAAATTCCAATTTCAATCGGTTGTAGTTCCATCATCCCATATCATCACATAGCCTAAACCATGTCAATTCCTCTCCCTTCAAAGATAAAGGGAAGACTTTCTTCTTGATAACATCCTCGGGCATACCTGCAAGCTTAAATAATCCACAAACTTCATCCACATAGATTAGGTGCAAATCGGGATGTAATGTTCCATCACCTGTGAAAGGATTAGCTAGCAGTTTCTCTATCATACCCTAAGGAATTTCAAAGTAAACATTTTCAGTAGGTTTAATAGGTTGAGGAGAAACTCTTTGCTCTACTAGTTGGGGTGAAGATATCCCGAACAAGCCCCTCAAAGGATTATGTTCCATAGTAACAAGTGACAGTAAATTTCAGCACACTATATGAATTTTTCCTTACGAAATTCCACCTACCAAAGGCACTTCACCCCCCCAGCAACAGCGCTAGAAAAGAGTCTTGATGACCCACAAGTGCAGGGGATCTATCGTAGCCTTTTCGATAAGTAAGAGTGTCGAACCCAACGACGAGCAGAAGGAAATGATAAGCGGTTTTCAGCAAGGTATTCTCTGCAAGCACTGATATTATCGGTAACAGATAGTTTTGTGATAAAGTAATTTGTAATGGGTAATGAGTAATGAAAGTAAATAAGGTGCATCAAGATGGCCCAATCCTTTTTGTAGCAAGGGACAAGCCTGAACAAACTCTTATATAAAGGAAAGTGCTCCCGAGGACACATGGGAATTATCGTCAAGCTAGTTTTCATCACACTCATATGATTCGCGTTCGGTACTTTGATAATTTAATATGTGGGTGGACCGGTGCTTGGGTACTGTCCTTCCTTGGACAAGCATCCCACTTATGATTAACCCCTATTGCAAGCATTCGCAACTACAACAAAAGTATTAAGGTAAACCTAATCATAGCATGAAACATATGGATCCAAATCAGCCCCTTACGAAGCAACGCATAAACTAGGGTTTAAGCTTCTGTCACTCTAGCAACCCATCATCTACTTATTACTTCCCAATGCCTTCCCCAAGGCCCAAATAATGGTGAAGTTTCATGTAGTCGACGTTCACATAACACCACTAGAGGAAAGACAACATACATCTCATCAAAATTTCGAACGAATACCAAATTCACATGACTACTTATAGCAAGACTTCTCCCATGTCCTCAGGAACAAACGTAACTACTCACAAGTCATATTCATGTTCATAATTAGAGGGGTATTAATATGCATAATGGATCTGAACATATGATCTTCCACCAAGTAAACCAACTAGCATCAACTACAAGGAGTAATCAACACTACCAGCAACCCACAGGTACCAATATGAGGTTCGGATACAAAGATTGGATACAAGAGCTGAACTAGGGTTTGAGATGAGATGGTGCTGGTGAAGATTTTGATGGAAATTGACCCCCTCCCGATGAGAGGATCATTCGTGATGACGATGGTGATGATTTCCCCCTCCCGTAGGGAAGTTTCCCCGGCAGAACAGCTCCGCTGAGCCCTAGATTGTTTCCGCCAAGGTTCCGCCTCGTGGCGGCGGAGTTTCATCCCGTGAGCTTGCTTATGATTTTTACCTCGATGAAAGACTCCATATAGCCAAAGATGGGCATCAGAGGGCCACCAGGGGGCCCACGAGGCAGGGGGCGTGCCCCCACCCTCGTGGACGGTGGATGGCCCCCTCTGGTACTTCTTTTACCTAATATTTTTTATATATTCTGAAAATAATTCCCGTGGAGTTTCAGGACTTTTGGAGATGTGCAGAATAGGTCTCTAATATTTGCTCCTTTTCCAGCCCAGAATTCCAGCTGCCGGCATTCCCCCTCTTCATGTAAACCTTGTAAAATAAGAGAGAAAAGGCATAAGTATTGTGACATAATATGTAATAACAGCCCATAATGCAATAAATATCAATATAAAAGCATGATGTAAAATGGGCGTATCACTGGGTCTCCTACCTTCAATGGGACGGACTACCCCTACTGGAAGAATAAGATGCGCATGCATCTTGAGGCAATTGACACGATCTCTGGTACGTTGTGGAAAATGGTGTTCCCTCTGTCACTCCTACCATCAACGCTGCTGATGTGAAGAGATTCAACCAACTCGACTCTCAAGCGAATAACAACATATGTGGCCATCTGAGCAAAGGGCAGTATGGCAGAGTGAGTGCTTTGGAGACAACAAAGCTTATCTAGGACAGGTTGTCCAAGGTCAATGAAGGAGTCTCAACACAACGTGACTCTCGAGTTGACGTTCTTCGCAATCTCTTCAACCGCTTCGAAAGACTCGACAATGAAAATGTTCGGCAAACCTTCGATCGCCTCACTGACATCTCAAATGAGCTTCAAGCACTTGGTGCCACTGACATCACCGACCATGAGGTGGTGAAGAAATTGCTGAGATCGCTTGATTCCTCATTTGATACTTTGGCATTGATGATACAAGAACGTGGAGACTATAAGTCACTTGATCCCGCTGATATCCTCGAGAGACTAAACACTCATGAGTTCCAGCTTGCTGAGAAGAGAGATCTCTATGGACCAAGTTATGGCAGATCATGAGCTTTGAAGGCCAAGGAAGTGTCTGAATCTGAAGGTGAAGATTCTGGTGGCAGCCTTGGTGACCATGAAGAACTGAGCCAGGAGCTAGCAATGCTCGTGAGGAAATTCCAGAAGTTCTCAAGACATGGCCGTTTTGGAAAATCCTCAAGAAGTGGTGACTTGAGATCAGATTCCTCATCCCATGATTACAAGAGGAGACTCTGTCACAAATGCAAGAAACCTGGTCACTACATTCAAGATTGTCCTCAGTGGGAAAAGGAATCAAAGAAGAAGAAGTACAAGGACTATAGTTCTGATGATTCAAAGAAGAAGAAGAAATCTTCAAAGTCCTCTTCATCAAAACCTTCAAGGTCTTCATCTCACAAGAAGAGCAGCTCCAAGAAGGCTCGGGCATTCATTGGCAAGGAAATGGACTCTGAGGCTGAATCTGAGGAAAATGAGGAATCTAAGGAGTCAGACTCTGGTGTGGCAAGCCTAGCCCTCGCTACCGCGTTCGTCAGCAAGTCCATCTTCAACTCTGAGGAAAAAGGAAATCCCCAACACTACTGATGATGGCGAAGATGACTACGCTCCCACCTATTGCGTCATGGCAAAAGGCTCAAAGATACTCAAATATCCCTCCTCTGAATCAAGTGAGGATGAATCTGATGAAAACCTCAAACCCAGCTATTCTAAACTTGCTAAGTTTGCTGTGAAACTGCAAAAGGATCTGGAAAAAGTTCAAAACATGCTAGATAAAAGCGATGATATGTTGGGCGAGGAAATGGATCGCACTAAAATTTTGACTGAAAATCTTCAGAGACTTCGGTCCAAGTTTGACAATCTTCAAGGTCATCATAACACTCTCTTGTCTGATCATGAGAAGCTTTCTTATGAATTTCTTCAAAGAAAGCAAGATCTTGAGCAGTTAAGAGTGAGTTATGAAGATCTTCAAAAGGAGCGTGATTCATTACTTGCTCAACAAATCAGCGTTACTCAGAAAGAATTTATTCCTCCATGTTTGAAATGCATTGAATTTGAATCTACTAATTCTTCACCTGAATGCTCAAATGCTTCCACTGCTGCAAGTTCTTCAATTGTCTCTGCTATCACTAATTCCTCATCTGAGGACATTGCTAGTATCACTGATGATGCAGGGCTGAAGGAATTGTATATGACAGGCATGTACAAAAGCATCAAAGGGTATCAGGCTCTTTGTGATGTGCTTAAAAAGCATATCCTCAACAGGAACCCTAGGAAAGAGGGTATTGCCTTTGAGAGGAAACTCAATGCTGATGGGACCTACTGGAAACCTAAGCAGTATCCCAAAACCTCATGGGTTGCTGCAAAGGGACCTTCAGTGGATCCATCTATATTATCTGGCTTTACATGTGAATCTTCATATTCTTCTGATGAGTCATTTGACTCCAACTATAAACTGTTCAAAAATCAGAATGGTGAAGTATTTGCTAGATATGTTGGCACTAACTGCAGGACCGGTTCTCCTATGAAGAAAATCTGGGTTCCCCCAGATCAAATTCTTCATATGGATCCAAGTCCTCATATGGACCAAATTCCTCACATGGATCAAATTCCTCAAAAGGATCAAAGTCCTCATATGAATATCATTGTGCTAACAACTCTGTTGCGCAGGGAAGGCTAAGGGCTATGAATATGTCCATTATTCTTCAAACCATTATGTTCATAAGTCCTCGAAGAATTTCTCTGCTTATTCATATGCTTATCCTAACTCCTCTTATGTGAAACGAAATGGATTGGCTTCTATGCCACCTTTCTCGTATGGAGCTCACAGAGTGATGAACTCTTTGTCACCCCTTCAGATGTGGGTGGTGAAGAAAAACACTTAATCATGTTAGGGGGAACACTTTCTTGAAATTATTGCGAGGGATCATCTTATTTAAGCTACCGTCGTTCTAAGCAAATAAGATGTAAAACATGATAAACATCACATGCAATCAAATAGTGACATGATATGGCCAATATCATTTTGCTCCTTTTGATCTCCATCTTCGGGGCGCCATGATCATCATTGTCACCGGCATGACACCATGATCTCCATCATCGTGTCTTCATGTAGTTGTCTTGTCAACTATTACTTCTACTACTATGGCTAACGGTTTAGCAATAAAGTAAAGTAATTACATGACGTTTATGTTGACACGCAGGTCATAAATAAATTAAGACAACTCCTATGGCTCCTGCCGGTTGTCATACTCATCGACATGCAAGTCGTGATTCCTATTACAAGAACATGATCAATCTCATACATCACATATATCATTCATCACATCCTTTTTGCCATATCACATCACACGGCATATGCTGCAAAAACAAGTTAGACGTCCTCTAATTGTTGTTGCAAATTTTTACGTGGCTGTTATAGGTTTCTTAGCAAGAACGTTTCTTACCTATGCCAAAACCATAACGTGATATGCCAATTTCTATTTACCCTTCGTAAGGACCCTTTTCATCGAATCCGACCCGACTAAAGTGGGAGAGATAGACACCCGCTAGCCACCTTATGCAACTAGTGCATGTCAGTCGGTGGAACCTGTCTCACGTAAGTGTACGTGTAAGGTCATTCGGGCCGCTTCATCCCGATGCCGCCGAATCAAGATAAACTAGTAACGGCAATTAAATTGACAAAATCGATCGCCCACAACACTTGTGTTCTACTCGTGGCATAGAAACTAACGCATAGACTGGCTCATGATGCCACTATTGGGGAACGTAGAATAATTCAAAATTTTCCTACGTGTCACCAAGATCAATCTATGGAGTCTTCTAGCAACGAGAGGGAGAGGAGTGCATCTACATACCCTTGTAGAACGCTAGCGGAAGCGTTCAAGAGAACGGGGTTGATGGAGTCGTACTCGTCGTGATCCAAATCACTGATGATCCTAGCGCCGAACAGACGGCACCTCCGCGTTCAACACACGTACGGAGCGAGGACGTCTCCCGCACCTTGATCCAGCAAGGAGGAGGGAGAGGTTGGGGAAGAAAGCTCCAATAGTAGCACGACGGCGTGGTGGTGGTGGAGCAGCAGTACTCCGCAGGGCTTCGCCAATCTCTTAACGGAGGAGGAGAGGTGTTGGGGAGGGGAGGGGCTGCGCCTTGGGAAGGGTGCGGCTCCCATGTGCCTCCCCACTATATATAGGGGTGGAGGGGGCTGGTTTCTTTCCCTCCAAGTCCATTGGGGCGTTGGCAAAGGTGGGGGGGAAGAAATCCCATAATTTCCTTTCTCCACCGATTGTTATCCCCCCTTTTTAGGGATCTTGATCTTATCCCTTTGGGATATGATCTTAATCCTTCTAAGGGGGAATCGTGGTGCGCCTTGAACAGCGGTGTGGGGCCTTGCCCCCATTACCCACGTTCATGTGGGTCCCCACATGTAGGTGGGCCCCACTACGGAACCTTCTAGAATCTTCCCAGTACAATACCAAAAAATCCCAAACATTTTCCGGTGGCCAAAATAGGACTTCCCATATATAAATCTTTACCTCCGGACCATTCCGGAACTCCTCGTGACGTCTGGGATCTCAACCGGGACTCCGAACAACATTTCGGTAATCACATACAAGTCTTCCTAATAACCCTAGCATCATTGAACCTTAAGTGTGTAGACCCTACGGGTTCGGGAAACATGCAGACATGACCGAGACAACTCTTCGGCAATAACCAACAGCGGGATCTGGATACCCATGTTTGGCTCCCACATGTTCCACGATGATCTCATCGGATGAACCACGATGTCGAGGATTCAAGCAATCCCGTATACAATTCCCTTTGTCTAGCGGTACGATACTTGCCCGAGATTCGATCGTCGGTATCCCGATACCTTGTTCAATCTCGTTACTGGCAAGTCTCTTTTACTCGTTCCGTAACACATCATCCCGTGATCAACTCCTTGATCACATTGTGCACATTATGATGATGTCCTACCGAGTGGGCCCAGAGATACCTCTCTGTCACACAGAGTGACAAATCCCAGTCTCGATTCATGCCAACCCAACAGACACTTTCGGAGATACCTGTAGTGTACCTTTATAGCCACCCAGTTACGTTGTGACGTTTGGCACACCCAAAGTATTCCTACGGTATCCGGGAGTTGCACAATCTCATGGTCTGAGGAAATGATACTTGACATTTAGAAAAGCTTTAGCATACGAACTACACGATCTTTGTGCTATGCTTAGGATTGGGTCTTGTCCATCAAATCATTCTCCTAATGATGTGTTCCCGTCATCAACGACATCCAATGTCCATGTTCAGGAAACTGTAACCATCTATTGATCAACGAGCTAGTCAACTAGAGGCTTACTAGGGACATGGTGTTGTCTATGTATCCACACATGTATCTGAGTTTCCTATCAATACAATTCTAGCATGGATAATAAACGATTATCATGAATAAGGAAATATAATAATCAATTTATTATTGCCTCTAGGGCATATTTCCAACAGTCTCCCACTTGCACTAGAGTCAATAATCTAGTTCACATCGCCATGTGATTAACACTCACAGGTCACTAAACTAGTTCACATCATCATGTGATTAAGACTCAATGAGTTCTGGGTTTGATCATGTTTTGCTTGTGAGAGAGGTTTTAGTCAACGGGTCTGCAACATTCAGATCCGTATGTACTTCGCAAATCTCTAGGTCATATTATAAATGCTGCTTCCACGCTCCACTTGGAGCTATTCCAAATGGTTGCTCCACTATACATATCCGGTTTGTTACTCAGAGTCATTCGGATAGGTGTTAAAGCTTGCATCGATGTAACCCTTTACACCAAACTCTTTATCACCTCCATAATCGAGAAACATGTCCTTATTACTCCAAGGACAATTTTTGACCGCTATCTAGTGATCCACTCCTGGATCACCTTTGTACCCTCTTGCCAGACATGTGGCAAGGCACACATCAGGTGCGGTACTTAGCATGGCATACCGTATAGAGCCTATGACAAAAGCATAGGGGATGACCTTCGTCCTTCCTCTTTCTTATGCCGTGGTCGAGCTTTAAGTCTTAACTTCATACCTTACAACTCAGACAAGAACTCCTTCTTTGGCTGATCCATCTTGAACACCTTCAAGATCATGTCAAGGTATGTGCTCATTTGAAAGTACCATTAAGCGTTTTTGATCTATCCTTATAGATCTTGATGCTTAATGTTCAAGTAGCTTAATCCAGGTTTTCCATTGAAAAACACCTTTCAAATGACCCTATATGCTTTCCAGAAATTCTACGTCATTTCTGATCCACAATATGTCAACAACATATACTCATCAGAAATTCTATAGTGCTCCCACTCACTTCTTTGGAAATACAAGTTTCTCATAAACTTTGTATACACCCAAAATATTTGATCATCTCATCAAAGCATACATTCCAACTCCGAGATGCTTACTCCAGTCCTTAGAAGGATTGCTGGAGCTTTGCATACTTATTAGCATCTTTCAGGATTGACAAAACCTTCCGGTTGTATCACATACAACCTTTCCTCAAGAAAATCGTCGAGGAAACAATGTTATGACATCCTATCTGCAAGATTTCATATATAATGCAGTAATCGCTAATATAATTCCAACAGACTCTTAGCATCGCTACGAGTGAGAAAGTCTCATCATAGTCAACTCCTTGAACTTGTCAGAAAAAATCTTAACGACAAGTCGAGCTTTCTTAATGGTGATACTTACCATCATTGTCCGTCTTCCTTTTAAAATCCATCTGTACTCAATAGCCTTACGACCATCGAGCCGTTCTGCCAAAGTCTACACTTTGTTTTCATACATGGATCCTCTCTCGGATTTTATGGCCTCGAGCCATTTATCTGAATCCGGGCCCACCATCGCTTCTCCATAGCTCGTAGGTTCATTATTGTCTAGCAACATAACTTCCAAGACAGGATTACGTACCACTCTGAAGTAGTACGCATCCTTGTCATCCCACGAGGTTTGTTAGTGACTTGATCTGAAGTTTCATGATCACTATCATAAGCTTCCACTTCAATTGGTGTAGGTGCCACAGGAATAACTTCCTGTGCCCTGCCACACACTAGTTGAAGAGACGGTTCAATAACCTCATCAAGTCTCCACCATCCTCCCACTCAATTCTTTCGAGAGAAACTTTTCCTCGAGAAAGGACCCGATTCTAGAAACAATCCCTTATTGCTTTCGGATCTGAGACAGGAGGTATACCCAACTGTTTTGGGTGTCCTATGAAGATGCATTCATCCGCTTTGGGTTCGAGCTTATCAGCCTGAAACTTTTTCACATAAGCGTCTCAGCCCCAAACTTTTAAGAAATGACAGCTTAGGTTTCTCTAAACCATAGTTCATACGGTGTCATCTCATCGGAATTACGTGGTGCCTTATTTAAAGTGAATGTGGTTGTCTCTAATGCCTAACCCATGAACTATCATGGTAATTCGATAAGAGACATCATGGTATGCATCATATCCAATAGGGTGCAATTATGATGTTCGGACACACCATCACACTATGGTGTTCCAGGCTGTATTAGTTGTGAAACAATTTCCACAATGTCTTAATTCTGTGCCAAACTCGTAATTCAGTTATTCATCTCTATGATCATATCATAGATATTTTATCCTCTTGTCACGACGATCTTTCAACTTCACCCTGAAATTACTGAACCTTTCAATAATTCAGACTCATGATTCATCAAGTAAATATACTCAACATCTACTCAAATCATCTGTGAAGTAAGAACATAACGATATCCACTACATGCCTCAGCACTCATTGGACTACACACATCAAAATGTATTACTTCCAACAAGTTGCTTTCTAGTTCCATTTTACTGAAAACGAGGCTTTCAGTCATCTTGCCCATGTGGTATGATTTGCATGTCTCAAGTGATTCAAAAATCAAGTGAGTCCAAACGCTCCATTTGCATGGAGTTTCTTCATGCATATACACCAATAGACATGGTTTGCATGTCTCAAACCTTTCAAAAACGAGTGAGCCCAAAGATCCATCAACATGGAGCTTATTCATGCGTTTTATACCGATAAGACTTACGTGGCAGTGCCACAAGTAGGTGGTACTATCATTACTATCTTTTGGCATGAACATGTGTATCACTACGATCAAGATTCAATAAACCATTCATTTTAGGTGCAAGACCATTGAAGGTATTATTCAAATAAACAGAGTAACCATTATTCTCCTCAAATGAATAACCATATTGCGATAGACATAATCCAATCATGTCTATGCTCAACGCAAACACCAATCTTGATGGTAGGGGGAGCATACGATATTTGATCAACCTTGGAAATACTTCCAACACATATCGTCATCTCACCTTTTAGCTAGTCTCCGTTTATTCCGTAGCTTTTGTTTCGAGTTACTAACACTTAGTAACCGAACCAGTATCTAATACCCTGGTGCTACTAGGAGTACAAGTAAAGTACACATTAACATAATGTATATCCAATATACTTCTGTCGACAGCCTTCTCATGTACCAAGTATCTAGGGTAATTCTGCTCCAGTGGTTGTTCCCCTTATTACAGAAGCACTTAGTCTCGGGTTTGGGTTCAACCTTGGGTTTCTTCACTAGAGCAGCAGCTGATTTGCCATTTCATGAAGCATCCCTTTTTGTCCTTGCCCTTCTTGAAACTAGTGGTTTCACCAACCATCAACAATTGATGCTCCTTCTTGATTTCTACTTTTGTGGTGTCAAACATCGCGAATATCTCAAGGATCATCATATATGTCCCTGATACATTATAGTTCATCACGAAGCTCTAGCAGCTTGGTGGTAATGACTTCGGAGAAACATCAATATCTTATCTGGAAGATCAACTCCCACTCGATTCAAATGATTGTTGTACTCAGACAATCTGAGCACAAGCTCAACAATTGAGCTTTTCTCCTTAGTTTGTAGGCTAAGAAAATCGTCGGAGGTCTTATACCTCTTGACGTGGGCACGAGCCTGAAATCCCAATTTCAGCCCTCGAAACATCTCATATGTTTCGCGATGTTTCAAAACGTCTTCGGTGCCTCAACTCTAAACCGTTTAACTGAACTATCACGTAGTTATCAAAATGTGTATGTCAGATGTTCGCAACATCAACAGACGACGTTCGAGGTTCAGCACACTGAGCGGTGCATTAAGGACATAAGCTTTCTACTGTCCGCATAATTGCTACTGTCAACTTTCAACTATATTTTTCTCTAGGAACATATCTAAACAGTAGAACTAAAGCACGAGCTACGACATAATTTGCGAAGATCTTTTGACTATGTTCAGGATAATTAAGTTCATCTTATGAACTCCCACTTAGATAGACATCCCTCTAGTCATCTAAGTGATTACATGATCCGAGTCAACTAGGCCGTGTCCGATCATCACGTGAGACGGACTAGTCAACATCGGTGAACATCTTCATGTTGATTGTATCTACCATACGACTCATGCTCGACCTTTCGGTCTCTTGTGTTCCGAGGCCATGTCTGTACATGCTAGGCTCGTCAAGTCAACCTAAGTGTTTCGCGTGTGTAAATCTGTCTTACACCCGTTGTATGTGAACGTTAGAATCTATCACACCCGATCATCACGTGGTGCTTCGAAACAACGAACTGTCGCAACGGTGCACAGTTAGGGGGAACACCTTCTTGAAATTATTATGAGGGATCATCTTATTTACTACCGTCGTTCTAAGTAAACAAGATGCAAAAATATGATAAACATCACATGCAATCAAATAATAGTGACATGATATGGCCAATATCATATAGCTCCTTTGATCTCCATCTTCGGGGCTCCATGATCATCGTTGTCACCGGCATGACACCATGATCTCCATCATCATGATCTCCATCATCGTGTCTTCTTGAAGTTG
>NC_053027.1:330535552-330565683 GCF_003073215.2 Triticum urartu | reverse complement strand
CCAACGAGAGGAAGGCCGGCGCTGGTCTCCCGAGACGACGCCCATGTTCTGTCGCTGCCTGAAGCTGCTTCCAACTTGCCTGCTGCCCCCTCTTCTATGCCTAGAGCCCTTGCACCCGTGCCTCTGGCTGGGAGGCTCTCAGGCTTCAAGCTCAGGAAGCAGAGGGACTACATCGCGGTGGACCAGTAAGTATCCTTGTCTTGCCTTGCTCCTGCTTCTGTTGCTGATTCTTGATGCCTCCGTTGCTTCACTAGGCCGACGCCCGCGGCGAAGAGGAGGAAGGAGGACATGGTGGTACTGCCTGGGACCAAATCACCCGCGGCGGCCACTCCCTCCTCCGCAGGGAAGGACGGTGGCGGTGCTCGTGCTTCCCCGGCCCGGTCGTCCTCACGAAACTTGGGGGAGCGTCCTCAGGAGGAGGCAGCCCCCATGGCCCCGCTGGCACCAAAGGCGTCGGCATCCGGCTTGGCTGCTGAGGTCCCCAAAGCTCAGGAGCCCTCAGCCTCCCAAGCCATCATGATGATGCTGCCTCTTCCTTCCTCCGCCACTCCGCTAAGCTCGGATCCTTCCGCCTCCCCCGACATCCTGGAGCGCGCTCTTTCTGCACTGACCTTGCTGCGGGAGGATCTTCAAGGCACCAACCGTCGCCTGGTGGTCGGGCGCCTAGAGCTAATCTCTGGCTGGCTCCATTCCAACATGGTCGTCCGAGCGGCACTGAGCCAGGCTGTTGTGGACTCCGGGAAGGACAAGCAGGCCGTCACCCAAGCTACGGCTGCCCGCGAGGCGACGCTGAAGGATGCCGAAGCCACCCAAGATCGCTGCCAACTGCTGGAGGCCGAACTGAAGACCATGCGCAGTGAGCGTGCAGACGAAGCTCGGGGCCGCGGGGTGGAGGAGGAGAAGATGAAGGCCCGGGAGGATGCCGTCAGGGGTCACGACGCCGAGCTAAGGCAGTTGGTGGAGGCACAGGCTGCGGAGCGCAGCCGGTTGGAGAAGCTAGAGCAAAAGGTCGAGGTAGAAAAGGCCAAGCTAGAGGCCAAGGCACAGGTCCTAGCCTAAGACCGCATGGCCTTCAAGCTCCTCGAGGAGAGGTCTCGCGCGGCGCTGCGGTCACTCTACGAGAAGGGCTTGGAGGAGCCGCTGGCCACCAACGACGAGGGCCCCACCCAGCTGCTTCCTTATCTGGTCGAGGCGCTTGAGGAAGTCGTGAGCGGTATCGGCCCCTTGGCAGAGGCAGAAGCCCGCATCCTTTCCTCAGCCGCCTTGACACGCGTCTTCAGCCACCTCCATCTTCGTGATCCTGCCGCCCACCTCGACAAGCTGCTGGAGCCTATGGACGCCGAGAACTGCGCAGCTGTTGCCGAAGCCGTGAAGGGTCGGGTGGGGGGCCTGCTGAAGAGGTTCCGCGCCTTCGATCCCACGCCCTCAATTGGTAGTGGTGCTGATCCTGCCGGCGGCTCCTTTCCTTCTTAGCTCCTGCGATATGCACCATGCCTTGTGGAGGCATTTAAACTTGTGTATGGTATCGGAAGAACAATATGTCTTGTAATATTTTCTTGAGATTTTTGCGATTTCCTTCCCATTTGCTTTATGTTCTACGTTGGCAGGGCCCGACCCCGCGCATACCTCAGCCGCCATTGGACCGTCCAGATCACCAGGACGGACCAAGGAGTGAGGGTCTACGTGGCCAGTTAGGCTCCTGAGTCGCGATGCTCAGGAGTCCCCCTTGACGCGCAAATAGCTTATAGAAAGGATATGCGGGAGTATGCCTAGTGTTCTACGTCGGCAGGGCCCGACCCCGCGCATACCTCAGCCGCCATTGGACCGTCCGGATCACCAGGACGGACCAAGGAGTGAGGGGCTACATGGCCAGTTAGGCTCCTGAGTCGCGATGCTCGGGAGTCCCCCTTGACGCGCAAACGACCTATAGAAAGGAGATGTGGGAGTAGGCCTAGTGTTATACGTCGGCAGGGCCTGACCCCGCGCATACCTCAGCCGCCATTGGACCGTCCAGATCACTAGGACGGACCAAGGAGTGAGGGGCTACGTGGCCAGTTAGGCTCCTGAGTCGCGATGCTCGGGAGTCCCCCTTGATGTTCAAACGACCTTCATACCTTGGCTCCGCTTGGGAGGGCGCGCAACGACCAGGTCCGAGGGACCTGGAAGGGTGGCGTACACACGGGAGTGACCCAAGCGCAGCCCTCGTGCCCAGCCCCCACACGCGACTCTTCTAAGGGGAGGTGTTGCGATGAGGCCAGACACTGAGATCGGAGGCTCCCTGAGGTTGATACGGCCATGGGGCCGCCCTCGGTTGTTTATCACCAGCGCGGAGCATAGTGCTTCCGCACTTGCACGGAGCATGGTGCTTCCATTGGTGCGTGGGTGAGGGCTCCCTCTAAGTGGAGCCCCCGGGGCGTGTACAGCCCCGCCCTGACACGTGGCTTGCATGGCAGGGCTAGACGAGGTGTGTCTGGGCACTCATGAGCCAGCACGGGACTCACGAGGCCCTACCTCAAGGCGGGTTGCGCCTGGTCTTGGTTCTTGTTGACTGTAGTGGTCTTGCGAGATGGTTAGAGAACCTACGCCGAACGAATCTCCTGAGGCTATCGCACGAGAAGGCCAAGCACCAACGACCCCAATAGGTGACGTGAACGGGGCCGGGCCGCCAGACAGAGCTCAGCCGTTGGATTTATCGATGCTGCAGGGACGGAGCCGAGCACAGACGCCGTGCCTAGCCTTCTTATGCGAAGGATCCTGAAGAAAGACGATCGGCGCGCGGCTCCCATGGTGGGTGACAATCAAGCAGGTAGTGACCATAAATAGCTCGTGCATGGAGAGCAAACTAGCTTAGGTAAATGCAAGAACGATGCATGCCACTGGGTCGGACCCAAGCGGCCTGGGGATGATGCAGCCCAAGGGGCGCCCCCAGCAGGGTAAACTAAAGATGCAAGAGGATACACGCCGCAGGGACATGCCCATGCGACCTGGGAATAATGCAGCTCGAGGGGCACTCCCAGCTGAATGAACTTGGAAAATGTCACATGGTTTCGTTGTCGAAGGAGCGTTGAGGTAGCTGAAGGTGCACGCCGAAGAAGCCACTCCTCACGAGCCGTCGAGACCCCGAGCCTCGGGAGGCTCTGGAGGCTCAGGTGGCCTCCTGAGAACCGTCTCCATCTTCGCCAGGACCGCGTGATGCCTGGCTTCCTGGGTTGCCAGGATGCTCCGTAGATTGCGCTGGAAGGCGGCTGCCACGCTCGGCAGGCCGAACGGCATGCACACGTAGATGTGAGTTGGACCCTCACACCAGCCAGCATGCGAAGGCCAGAAACGCTCCTGAGATGCGGCCCTGTTGAGTCCTGGGATGTCGATGCAGACGCGCAGCTCGCCACCCTCGCCCGGGTGGGGAGCTACACCAGGTGGGCGGCGGTCGTCGCGTATCGCCCTTGCTTCCTGAAGCTCCTGAGTGGTCTTGATGATGAACTCCTGAGCGCCAGGCGCTGCTTGCCCGGTGCCCTCTCAAGGGAAACGTGTCGCGAAGCACGCCTCCATGTGGTGCCCAAGCGCCTCCCTCGTGATGTTGGCCAGGTCGGAGGCTCTCTAGAAGAGAGCCCCTGAGCCCTGCCCGAGGAGGGCGCCGGGCGCGCCTTCCTACGTGAGGGAGGGAGGCGTCCCAGGTGCGGGCGCCGATCCTGAGGTGGCACCGCTAGAGGCACCGCTCCCCTGAGGCCCTGTGCGGAGTAACTACTTCTTCTTGGGGTTGGCCTCAGGAGGGTACTGTGCACCCGCACTGTCGGGGTCTTCGATTGCTGCAGCTTGGAAGGCACGCTCGAGGGAGCACACCGCATCTCTTTCTTCAAAGGGGATTGTGATGATTCCGCCACTTCCCAGCATCTTGAGGACGTTCTAGCCATGGTGGGTCACTGCCATGAATTTGGCTAACGCTGGGTACCCGAGGATGGCATTGTATGGCAGACGGATGTGGGCGACATCAAAGTCGATGAGCTCGGTGTGGTAGTTGTTGCGCTGACCCAAGGTGACAGGGAGACGAACTTGCCTTATCGGGGTGGTGGAGCCGTCGGTCACTCCTGAGAAAGGCTTGGTGGGCTGAAGCTGATCGTATGGCACTTGAAGGCTGTCAAACGCCTCGACGGATAGGACACTGAGCCCTATGCCGCCATCGATGAGGGTCTTGGTGACTTGGACATTGCTGATGACGGGTGAATAGATCATCGGGAGGATGCCAGTGGTCGCCGCGCATTTGAGCTGGTCCGCTGAGCTGAAGGTGATGGCGTAATTGGACCATCTGAGCGGGTGCGTGGCCTCGAGCTTGGGGAGGGCTGCATTCACCTCGCGAGAGAACTGCTTGAAGATGTGCTGGGAAGCCGGGGCCTGAGCACCACCCAAGATGCAAGCGATGGCGCGCGGCTCCTGGAAGCCCCCAGCCCCTTTGTTCTGTTGGTGGTCGTCGTTCCTCCTTGGTGGTGGCAGCAGCGGAGGGAGGCGGAGATTGCCCTGAGGACAGTCCTCACAAGGCTGGTCCCTCCAGGTGCCCTCACGAGGCTGGTCCTGTGTAACACCCCGGATGTAACTTTCCCAATTTGTACTCCAACTCTTGCCGTTTCTGGCATTAAGTTATATTTATTTCTCGGGTTCGGGTTTTTGTCTCCGTGTGTTGTTGTCGTTGTCATGCATCTCATAGCATGTCATCATGTGCATTGCATTTGCATACGTGTTCGTCTCATGCATTCGAGCTTTTTCCCCATTGTCCGTTTTGCATTCCGGCACTTCGTTCTCCTCCGGTGGTCATTTCTAGCTTTCTTTCGTGTGTGGGGATTGAACATTTCCGGATTGGACCGAGACTTGCCAAGCGGCCTTGGTTTACTACCGGTAGACCGCCTGTCAAGTTTCGTATCATTTGGACTTCGTTTGATACTCCAACGGTTAACCGAGGGACCGAAAAGGCCTCGTGTGTGTTGCAGCCCAACACCCCTCCAATTTGGCCCAAAACCCACCAAACTCTGCTCCATGTCCTAGAGCGTTCGATCACGATCGCGTGGCTGAAAACCGCACCTCATTTGGACTCTCCTAGCTCCACTTATGCCTATAAATAGCCCCTCCGTTTTCGGATCTCGGATCTCTCCCCGTCCAACCCAAAAAAAAATCTCCGCGCCAACGGACATGTCCGGAGCCTAGGCGGACACGTCCGCCGCCGCCCCGCGCCCAACTGGACGCTGCCACGTGGCACCGGCCACACCCGCCGCCGCCGGGCCCGAAGGCCCGTAGCCGGCCCCCGACGCCGCCTCCGCGGGCCAGAGGAGACGCCCGCACCGCCGCCCTTCTCCTCCGACGCCGGCCACCGCCCCGCCACCGCTCGCCGCCTCGCCGGGCCGGCGCCGCCCCACCGCCGCCGCCCGGAGCACGCCGCGCCGCCGCGGGCCACCCCCTCCGCCGGGCCGGAGCAAGCTCCACCGGCGTCCGGTCCTCTCCACCGACCCCGGCCTTCTTCCCCGTCGGATCCGGCGAGCAGCTATAGTAAATCCGGCGACCTCGGTTCCCGTGGCCGATTTGGATCTAGATCTGAAAATTGGACGGTTGACTTTCTCCTCCTGAAACCCTAATTTTTATGCATACTTTGACCGGCCGTATCTCCGCATCCGTAGCTCCGTTTTGGGCATATATTATATCAAAATGTTCGCCTCGATGAGTACATCATTTCATTCCATTGCATCATTTTCATTTGAGCTCATCTTGATGCCCAAAATTCTGTTAGAAGGAGGCTTCGTGAGTTAATTGTCAGATCTGCTAGTTCATCTTAGACTTTTGACATTTTTGCCATGATTATTGTGTGCATGCTATGCCTGTGAGTCCTTCATATGTTTTGTTAAGGATTTTGTCTTATTTCCAGAGGTGCAACCCATGCATTTTTAGGATGTGTGTGGTGACTTGTGCAAGCTTGCAAAGTGAGGCACCCGGGAAATCTGTTTTCAGGGACTTAGTTGTTTTCACTAAGTCTGGGATTATTTAGTTCATGATGCCATATGTTCAGCTTGTTTCCTAGTGATCCGTGCCTCTTTTGAGGATGATCAGTAAAGGAGTGTTGTTAATCATGTTATGCTCTATCCATCCATGTATTTGTTTGCAATTTTGGAGTACCCTAGATTGAGTCAATCGAGCTCTACTTTTGCTTCGTGGTGAATCTGGGCAGATCGTCAACTCGTTTGCGATTTTGCCGATGTTATTGTAGTTGATCCGTGCATGCTATGCCATTGTTCTTGCCATGTATAGCTAGAATTTTGTGCCTTATTAATGGATGTATGCTTGCCTTTCCATGACTTGCACCATAGTGAGTGCATCGAGCTCGTTTACATGCCTTCGTGAGTTATATTTCAGCATGTCTCAGTTTTCACTAGTCTGAAAACTGATTGTGTTTTAGCTATGTTCGTGTGCCCGTTAGTATATTTTGTGATCCCTTTTGGCCCCAGGTCACTTTGGGACTTTTGTTAATCTTGTTGACTAGCTCCATGCCATGTTCTTACTTGTCCTAATCAGGTCATGTATCATGTTGTTTTGCTGCTCCGAAGAGGGCTTCGTGATCTGAAATTTCAGACAAGTGTTAATTTCACTAAGTCTGGAATCTGTTTTGCATTTGCATTTTTGCCATGCTTGTTTGAACCTCTTAATGGATAAATTGGCCGTGGCTCAGTGCTAGTATTTTGTTAAGCATCTTGCGTGCATCCCTACCATGTATTTTTTTTTGTCATGTTTGGTGGCTGTAGCATGTTCATTTCGTTGCATTTAGATGCCTACTTGCTGTAAATCGCAGACCGGTGTCATTCTTAAAACGCTTGCCATTTCCAAACCGTAACTCCGATTCCGATGATCTTTATATCGTTTTCAAGCGATTTCATCTCATCTTTCCAGTGGAACCCTTGGAATTCCAAGTTGAGGCCAGGTTCATGCATTCCCTGTCATATCTTGCATTTTGCATCCCGCATCGCATCCCGCATAGCATATCATCATTTGGTCATATTGCTTGTTCTTGCACGTGGTTGATTGTATCCTTGTTGCTTGTTTGTCTTGTTTGGGTAGAGCCGGGAGGCGAGTTTGCTACCGAGGAGCCCGTTGAGTTTGCTTGTGAGGATCCAGTCAACTCTGACAACTGTGCAGGCAAGATGATCATACCCCCGAAATCACTACTATCTTTGTTATGCTAGTTTGCTCGCTCTTGCTATGCCAATGCTACGATGCCTACCTTTTGCTTGTCAGCCTCCCAATTGCCATGTCAAACCTCTAACCCACCATGTCCTAGCAAACCGTTGATTGGCTATGTTACCGCTTTGCTCAGCCCCTCTTATAGCGTTGCTAGTTGCAGCTGAAGATTGGAGGCCGTTCCTTGTTGGAACATCTTTTATTTACTTGTTGGGATATCATTATGTTGCTATGTTATCTTAATGCATCTATATACTTGGTTAAGGGTGGAAGGCTCGGCCTCTCGCCTAGTGTTTTTGTTCCACTCTTGCCGCCCTAATTTCCGTCATATCGGTGTTATGTTCCTGGATTTTGCGTTCCTTACGCGGTTGGGTTATAATGGGAACCCCTTGACAGTTCGCCTTGAATAAAACTCCTCCAGCAAGGCCCAACATTGGTTTTACCATTTGCCACCTAGCCTTTTCTTTCCCTTGGGTTCTGCAGACTCAAGGGTCATCTTTATTTAAACCCCCGAGCCAGTGCTCCTTTGAGTGTTGGTCCAAAAACTAGAGCCCCTTGCAGCGCCACCTCGGGGAAACTCGAGGGCTGGTTTTAGTTGTACGGATTGCTTATCTGAGTGTGCCTTGAGAAACAGATATGTGCAGCTCCTATTGGGATTTGTCGGCACATTCGGGCGGTGTTGCTAGTCTTGTTTTAACCTGTCGAAGTGTCTTGAGTTACCGAGATACCGAGTTTGATCGGAACGTCTTGGGAGGAGGTCTATTCCTTCGTTGACCGTGAGAGCTTGTCATGGGCTAAGTTGGGACTCCCCTGCAGGGATTGAACTTTCGAAAGCCGTGCCCGCGGTTATGGGCAGATGGGAATTTGTTAATGTCCGTTGTAGATAACTTGAACCTTAATTAATTAAAATGAATCAACTGAGTGTGTTACCGTGATGGCCTCTTCTCGGCGGAGTCCGGGAAGTGGACACGGTGTTGGAGTAATGCTTGCGCAGGTTGTTCCTCTAGTTTCTCGCTCGTGCTTTGCCTCCTCTTCTCGCTCTCTTTTGCGAATAAGATAGCCACCACATATGCTAGTCGCTTGCTGCAGCTCTACATATATTTGCCTTACCCCTTCCTATAAGCTTAAATAGTCTTGATCGCGAGGGTGCGAGATTGCTGAGTCCCTGTGGCTCACAGATACTATAACTCCAGATGCAGGTCCAGGTGATTCCGCTCCAGGTGACGAGTACGAGCTCAAGTGGGAGTTCGACGAGGACTCTCAGCGTTATTATGTTTCCTTTCCCGATGATCAGTAGTAGTGCCCAGTTGGGGGTGATTGGGACCGTTGTCGCATGTTGGGTTTTCTTCTATTTTGGCGCCGTAGTCGGGCCATGAGTGTTTTGGATGATGTATGTTATTTATGTACGCTGATGTGACGTGGCGAGTGTAAGCCAACTATGTACCTCCCCCTTTTATTATATATTACATGGGATGTTGTAATGATTGCCTGACTTGCGACATTGCTTTCAATGCGGTTATGTCTCTAAGTCGTGCCTCGACACGTGGGAGCTATAGCCGCATCGAGGGCGTTACATCCTGCCAGCGGTCCTCGCGAGGCTGGTCGCGCCACTCCTGGCGGGGGCCGCGGTCGTCCCAACTTCCTCCGCCTCGTCCTCCTCCTCCTCGGTTGTAGCCCCGGTCATTGCGCTCGGGGCGTCGACCGAAGTGTCCATCTCGAATGGCCCTGAGCTCTTGACAGTCGTTAGTGTTGTGGATGCGCACATTGTGAAAGGCGCAGAACGGATAGCCGCCCTTGGACGACTCAGGAAGGTCCCGGCCGCACTTGGTGTCTAGCTCTGCCGCGAGTACGGCCACTCCCTTGTGCTTCACGTCCTTGAACTTGGCCTTCTTCTCCTCTAGGTCTGCAGCAGGGAGCTCGAGGAGGGAGAGACGCCCCTCCTCAGCTCTTGCACACTTGGTCGCTATGTTGAACAGCTCCAGAGTCGTGCATAGCTCTTCGTGGATGGCGAGCTCCTCCTTCATCTTGATGTCGCGGACGCCATTGGAAAATGCTGAGATGATGGCCTCGTCCGTCACCTTCGGGATCTTGAGACGCACGTTGTTGAAGCACTGGATGTACTTCTGCAGGGTCTCTCCCGGCTGTTGCTTGATGCGTCGCGGGTCACCCACGACCCAAGGGCGGTCGTGAGTGCCCTGGAAGTTGGCGACGAAGCGGTCTCGCATCTCACCCCAGGAGGAGATCGAGCCTGGAGGCTGGTTCAGGAGCCACGAGCGAGCGCCATCCTTGAGAGCCATGGGAAACTAGTTCGCCATGACCTTTTCGTCGCCGTTGGCCGCCTCGATGCTTAGCTCGTGGAGCAGCACGAACTCCACGGGATCGGGGGTGTCGTCGTAGTGAGGAGGCAGGTCCGGCTTGAACTTGCCTGTCCAGACGATGCTACGCAGCTCGGGAACGAGGGTGCGGCAGCCTGCGGTGGCCACCAGGGCCCTCTGCAGGGGCGGAGCCTGCCCTTGATGTCCGCGCACTGCCGCCATAGGCGGCACGCAGTCATGTCGTGGATCCGGGAGCGCTGGAGCCTTTTCTTGCGGCCGGGGAACCTCCCGGCAACTTCCTTCTTCGTGCGCGGGCACACGGCGCGGTGGATCACGCCGCGGGACCACGCATCTTGGGGCGAGGACACCGTCTTGATGCGGAGGAGGTGGTGCCGCTCCATGAGCTGCACGTCTCGGCACGAGGGCACCATCTTGATGTGGAGGCGGTGGAGCCGCTCCGTGAGCTACATCGCCCGCGGCTGGAGGTGGGCGAGGCAGCGAGAAGGGTGGTGCAGGAGAGCCTCCAGCGGCGCTGACGAGCTCAGTGATGCGGTCCAACCAGTCCACGTAGAGGTCGTCGACCGGGCAGTAACGCAGGAGCTCGCGTGCCATGAGAAGCGCAGCCTGCGCGTCTGTGGGTGCGCGGCGAGCCTGCGACGATGAGCCAGCCGGAGTCAGCGACGGTGTGGCGGTGCGGCCGTCCCGCCGCACGGAGGGGTGCAGTGAGGACGCTTGCTGCTCGTTTGCTGCCGGGCCGGTAGCGGCATTGGCAATAGGAGATGAAGAACAACGGGGGGCCCGCCGACAAGGACTGTCTGAGCGACACGGGCGGTGAGGGCGGCCCGGCGCTCGGCGCGGTCTCGACGTGCATCTGACATGGATGTGGTGGAGCGGTGGGACCCGGATCAACGGAAGGAAGGCTTCAGTGCACCCCTACCTGGCACGCCAAATGTCGGATTTCGGGTTCCGGCAAAACCCTTGAGGTTCGAACACTGGGGTGCGCACGAAGATCACTCCCCCCTCTAGGTCACGCCCTCACCACAATCTCAAGGCTTAGCGCGTCGAACCCGCAGAACAAAGGGACACAAGATTTATACTGGTTCGGGCCACCGATGTGGTGTAATACCCTACTCCGGTGTGGTGTGGTGGATTGCCTCTTGGGCTGAGGATGAACAGTTACAATGGAAGAACAGCCTCCTGAGGAGAGGTGTACTTGTGCTTGGTGAGCTTGTCTGGTGGCCTCGGTGGAATGGATCCGGTCCAAGATGAGATGCCTCCCTACGATGGTGGCTAGTCCTATTTATAGAGGCCCGGGTCCTCTCCCCAAATATTTAGGCGAGAAGGGATCCCACAACGGCAAGTTTGAAGCGGGGCAGCTAGTACAAGCTATCCTGACAAAATATGGTCTTCGCCTTCCAAAGGCTCTGGTGGTGACGCCATCCTGGGCTCCACGGCGACCTCTGTCCTGCCGTCCTGCTGGTCTTGGTCTTGTTGCACCGATATGGAAACCTTTGCCTGATGCCTCAGGACTCTGCGCCTGGACTTGCCTCTTTAGCACCAAAGGGGAAACGAGGACACTGCGCGCTGGCGCCCGCCTGGTGCCCGCCTGGCCTTGGTCGTCATGGCTTGCGTCACAGGAACCTCGCGAGGTGCCCCTTGCCTTGATCTCTCCGCCCCTCACGAGCCAGCCTGGTGAGGCCGCCCCCGAGGAGGTCTTGCGTCGTCCACCTCGTGAGGGTCTTGAGTGTTTGCTGGTGAAGATGGGCCGTACAGGGCCGCTGGTGGAGCCACGCCGTGGGCCACAGGCAGGCAAGTCTGGGGACCCCCGTTCCCAGGACACCGACAAACTCCTTATACCTTTAATGTCCTTAGGACATGGCATCTTTTGAATAGCATCAACTTTAGCTTTATCAACTTCAATACCTCTTTCAGAAATTTTATGCCCCAAGACAATACCTTCATTAACCATAAAGTGGCACTTCTCCCAATTCAAGACAAGATTAGTTTCTTCACATCTCTGCAAAACTCAATCAAGGTTGCTTAAGCAATCATCAAAAGAAGTTCCATACACGGAGAAATCATCCATGAAAACCTCAACAATCTTTTCACAAAAGTCAGAGAATATAGCAGTCATACATCTTTGAAAGGTAGCAGGTGCATTGCATAAACCAAAAGGCATACGTCTATAAGCAAAGGTACCGAAAGGGAAAGTAAAAGTGGTCTTTTCCTGATCCTCTTTCGACACAGGTATTTGAGAGAAACCGGAATAACCGTCTAGAAAGCAAAAATGTGTATGTTTGGATAATCTTTCTAGCATTTGATCAATAAAGGTAAAGGGTAATGATCCTTTCTAGTAGCTTTATTTAATTTGTGGAAATCAATTACCATTCTATAACCTGTAACAATTCTTTGTGGGATCAATTCATCTTTATCATTAGGAACAACAGTAATACCTCCCTTCTTAGGGACACAATGGACAGGACTTACCCACTGACTATCAGCAACAGGATAAATTATACATGCCTCCAGAAGCTTTAGTATTTCATTTCTTACCACTTCTTTCATCTTAGGATTTAACCGTCATTGGTGATCAACAACCGGTTTAGCATCTTTGTCCAATTTTATTTTGTGCTGGCATAGAGTGGGACTAATGCCCTTGAGATCATCAAGAGTATATCCAATAGCAGCACGGTGCTTCTTCAAAGTTTTAAATAATTTCTCTTCTTCCTGCTCTGAAAGGTTAGCACTATAATAACAGGATATATCTTCTTTTCATCAAGATAAGCATATTTAAGAGTATCAGGTAATGGTTTAAGCTCAAACACGGGATCACCCTTGGGTGGAGGAGGATCCCCTAGAATTTCAACAGGCAAGTTGTGTTTCAAAATAGGTCCATGTTTAAAGAATACTTCATCTATTTCCCTTCTTTCATTCATAAACATATTATTTTCATGGTCTAGCAAATATTCTTCTAAAAGATCATTAGGAGGCACGGCAATAGAAGCAAGACCAATAATTTCATCTTTACTAGGCAATTCTTTATCATGGGGTTGTCTATGAAATTTAGCAAAATTAAAATCATGAGACATATCCCCTAAACCAACAGTAACAATATCCTTTTTGCAGTCTATCTTAGCATTAACAGTATTCAAGAAGGGTCTACCAAATATAATGGGACAAAGGTTATCTTGTGGGGAACCAAGAACAAGAAAATCAGTAGGATATTTAACTTTCCCACACAAGACTTCAACATCTCTAACAATCCCAATTGGTGAAATAGTATCTCTATTGGCAAGCTTAATTGTAACATCAATACCTTCTATCTCAGCAAGTGCAATATCATGCATAATTTCTTCGTATAACAAATGAGGTAGTGCACTCGCACTAGCACCCATGTCACATAAGCCATCATAGAAATGATCTCCTATTTTAACAGAAACAACAGGCATGCCTACAACAGGTCTATGTTTATTTTTAGTATCGGGTCTAGCAATTCTAGCAACTTCATCACAGAAGTAAATAACATGCCCATCAATATTTTCGACCAAGAGATATTTAACCATAGCAATACTAGGTTCAACTTTAATTTGCTCAGGGGTGTAGGTGTTCTAGCATTACTCTTACGAACCACAGTTGAAGCTTTAGCATGATCCTTTATTCTAACAGGGAAAGGTGGTTTCTCAATATAAGCGGTAGGAACAATAGGATCAACATTATAAGTGATAGTATTTTCTTCAACCTTAATGGGTTAAACTACTTTTACTTCAATGGGAGGATGATATTTAAACCACTTCTCCTTAAGGAGATCAACATGAGTAGCAAATGATTCACAGAAAGAAGCTACTATCTCAGAGTCAAGTCCATATTTAGTGCTAAATTCACGAAAAGCATCTATATCCATAAAAGATTTAACACAATCAAAATTAGGTGTTATACCTGACTCTTTACATTCGTCGAGTTCCCAATCTTCAGAGTTGCATTTAATTCTTTCCAATAAATCCCATCTGAATTCAATAGTCTTCATCATAAAAGAACCAATACAAGAAGTATCGAGCATGGAGCGATTATTGAGAGAAAGTCGAGCATAAAATTTTTTAATAATAATTTTTCTTGAGAGCTCATGATTGGGGCATGAATATAATATTGACTTAAGCCTCCCCCAAGCTTGAGCGATACTTTCTCCTTTGCGAGGCCAAAAATTATATATACAATTACGATCATGATGAACAAGATGCATAGGATAAAACTTCTGATGAAATTCCAATTTCAATCGGTCGTAGTTCCATGATCCAATATCATCACATAACCTAAACCATGTCAATGCATTTCCCTTCAAAGATAAAGGGAAGACCTTCTTCTTGATAATATCCTCGGGCATACCTGCAAGCTTAAGTAATCCACAAACTTCATCCACATAGATTAGGTGCATATCGGGATGTAATGTTCCATCTCCTGTAAAAGGATTAGCTAGCAGTTTCTCTATCATACCCGAAGGAATTTCAAAGTAAACATTTTCAGTAGGTTCAGTAGGTTTAGGAGCAAATCTTTGCTCTACTAGTCGAGGTGAAGATACCCCGAACAAGCCCCTCAAAGGATTATTTTCCATAGTAACAAGTGACAGTAAATTTCAGCACACTATATAAATTTTTCCTTACCAAATTCCACCTACCAAAGGCGCTTCACTCCCCGGCAACGGCGCCAGAAAAGAGTCTTGATGACCCACAAGTATAGGGGATCTATCGTAGTCCTTCCGATAAGTAAGAGTGTCAAACCCAACGAGGAGCAGAAGGAAATGATAAGCAGTTTTCATTAAGGTATTCTCTGCAAGCACTGAAATTATCGGTAACAGATAGTTTTTGTGATAAGGTAATTCATAATGGGTAACAAGTAATAAAAGTAACTTCTCATTACTCTAGGGAAAATCGTTATTTCTATCTATCAGTTGTGCCATGGAGCAGAACCAAATTTTACAAGTTACAAGTTCAAAAGGAAAAGCATGTCGTGTTCGCGTCGCACCCCCACACGGTTGGTCCGGCATGCCGCTCAAGGGGGAATGCTTGTTGTGTTGCATTTTTCACTTACAAGTGGGACTACAGTTGAGCAAACCCCCACCCCGCCCACCGCGCGAAGGCTGAGAAAACAGGAGGGAGAAGACATGGTTGTGCCACGGACTCCTGGAAAATTGGTGTCGGATGGGACTCGTGTGGGTGGCATGTGTCGTACTACTAGACATGAATGCTAGTTATGGCCCATGCCACCCCACTACTATATTGAGCCTATATCGAGGTGTTGGTTATGTAGAACAAATTTCCTGGAGTCCGTGCTCAGCCCTCCTCTATCTCTCTTCTCAGCTAGCCAGCATACGCGCGGAGCCCATCGTCTGTTTGCTCACATGTGGTCCCACATGTTAGTGAAAACGCAAGAGGACCCACTAAACCTGCACATCTTTCACCTCGATGTGCTGGTGATGAAAAACAAATCCAATAAAGATCTTCGGTGGACGCTTTTGGAGTTACTCAAGTGTAAGATTCTATTTACAGTTTAACCCAAGATGCACATCACGTGGCTTCAACTAGCACTCCATTTTCTTGCATGACACAACCTGGATGCTGGATGTCCCACGTGTCGGCAAAAGGAGGAAGAACTCGACCAAATCTTCTCCACATTTAGACCGGAGGAGTAGGAGACACGGCAAGCCCTGTGCCTACCTCACGCAGTCACGCTATCACCATATTTCTCGGCCTTCGTGCGACACATAGATCTAGTTGATCTAACTAGATCTAACTATTGTGCTAGCATACTCCAATATTGGTTGGCTCTATGTGATGTGGCGACTTCATATAACCGGATGCTGGCTATACTACTACGGTACTAACACTCCAAGAAGTGAGTCGAAAACCATTCATAAATTGAGTTTGACATGCATATGCAAATGTACCATTCATTACATACAACAAGTCATCAACACACAACGACAACGAGGATACATGTTGGATTATAGATTAGTTCCAACAAAACATTCTAGTAAATACTAAAGTTTTCATCACACAACAAATAACAAGCAATGAAATGAACTTTAGCTCAACCAATCCTCCGAGTTGGAAACGCTTGCTTTGAACCATAGGTAAGCCTCTGGGAAGGGCTAGCTATTGTCAATCTGGAGACCAACGCATCAATGATCATCCAGGTTGAAGCGGCCTATATCAGGACGCATATTGTGATAGCCACGGTAGGAAACCATAGCAATGTCCAAGGTATAGATATAGTTGCTTCTCATAAATGGTAGTAACGTTGTGTCAACAGCAGCTGGATCGCCTTTCACCATCATTGGATAGTTTTGTCCAAGGAAGAGCGAGTTTCCTCCAAGAGTATCAATACTAAACCAGGGAGAAGGTGTTGGCGCTAGCACAGTAGTATCCATCCCGAATACCCTGCAACGGATGTTGGAATAGGTCCGGAGAGTGCGACCATGGGAGACAACACTTGCTTCCTTAGTAACATTAGTAGTGCCCTGTATACAGACAAGAAGAGGTGATCCATTAGAATAAGTTTCCAGGCGTCACTGAGTATATGGGTCCTCATGCTCGTGATCATCATCATCGTCATCTCCCGCATGGTTTTAAAAAAATTCAAGTATAGGTGGTGGAATGTTCACAAGACCTTGGAAACACAAGAAGGTTAATTAGTAAAGGGAAACTAGCTAACCCACATGCATGTGGATCAAACAATTATATTTATGATGGAAGACAAACGTACCGAAAGCATCAGGATTCCATGCGAAAATAGTGCCATGAGTGGTGGCAGCAAACAGAATACCCACACATTGAATTGCATCACAGTACTCATCTGTGTATAGAAATTGAATTTTGTAACGCCCCGAGACTGTTGCGCCAGGTATCTTCCAGTTATTCGCCGACGTTGCCATGTCTTTTACTTGCGTGTTGCATCTTATCATGTCATCATGTGCATTGCATCATCATGTTTTAAAACTTGCATCCGTCCCGGTCTCCTCGTCCTCGTCACCGGAGCCCCGCGTCCAAGTCCCGCGCCCCCACGACCTCGCTGCCGCTCGACACCGCCGCAAGTCCACGTCGTCGTCGGCCTCTGCTTCCCCTACAATAGATCGAGCGCCTTGACCCCCCCTGCAATGTCGCCTCGCCAGCCCATATCGACCGCCGGATCCATGTCTCTGCCGTTTTTCCCGTTCCGGCCGGATCCCGCCGGCTCGGCCCTGTCCCCAGCCACCGGTGCCCTCGCCGGAGACCACCGGCAAGCCGCCGCGCCAAGTCCTCCTGTCGTTGCCCCTGCTTCCTCTGCATTGGTCTGCTGCGCAAGGGAGACGAGCGCAGCGCTCCTGCTTCATTGACCGCGACCGCCCGAACTGGGCCTTCTGCTGCTGCTGACCACCTGCCCAAGGCCCAGTTCGCCCGGGCCCAACTCCGCAGCGCTAGCCGGATTCGGCCTCAAGGCCAAAGTAAGCCGCTCTCCAGATCCCCTCTTCCTGTTGGGCCAATAGGATTCGGCCTGAGATGTGTTTTTTTTCTGCAGAACATTTTAGCAATTAAACATGAGACTGCAGTTTTTACAGAAAAGTCCTCCTAGTTCATGCATTTAATAACTTCTCAACCGTGCATCGGTTTAAAATAATTTATATATGTAAAATGCTTAGAATTTTGTGTAGTTTAATAATATGCAATTTTCATCCATGTTTGAAATGCTTAAAATGTTGTTTGTTCAAATTTGCTCAAATAACTTGTTAAAATGAATTCTTTCATAACTAAATAACCGTAACTCAGAACTTAACAATCTTTATATGTAAATGGGGTAGAAAAATGCCTAGTTTAACATGGTGGCTTTACTTTGCATGTTTAAAAACTCTAAAATATGGTTTAGGGCAGAACAGTACCAGACCTAAAATATGCATATGGGGATTTACCGGACTTGTTGTTTGTTGTTCCGGCCTCATTTAAACTTGCCTAGATAGGTAGTTTTCATTTGCTTCACCCTCTTGCTATGTTTAACAACATTTAATATTGTTGGGTACATAAGCAAGATCGAACTAAACAAGTCACGTGGTGTTTCGTCAATATGCAACGGAGTTGCATATTGAGCTCCACTTAATTTGTAGTGTTGTTTGTAGCACTTTAACATGCCATGCTTCATTAAACCAGACATGCATCATACTTGATTGTGCATCATGCCATGTTTATGTGGTGGTTGTTCACTATGTTGCTTGCTTCTTTTCGGTGTTGCTTCTTCGGGTTGGTTCCGATAACGTTGCGTTTGTGAGGATTCGTTCAACTACGTCTGTTTGTCTTCTTCATGCACTCGTTCTTCTTCCTTGCGGGATCTCAGGCAAGATGACCATACCCTCAAAATCACTTCTATGTTTGCTTGCTAGATGCTCGCTCTTTTGCTATGCCTATGCTGCGATACCTACCACTTTCTTATCATGCCTCCCATATTGTTAAGCCAAGCCTCTAACCACCTTGTCCTAGCAATCCGTTGTTTTGCTATGTTACCGCTTTGCTCAGCCCCTCTTATAGCGTTGCTAGTTGCAGGTGAAGATTGGAGTTTGTTCCTTGTTGGAGCATGATTATTGTTGGGATATCACAATATCTCTTATTTAATTAATGCATCTATATACTTGGTAAAGGGTGGAAGGCTTAGCCTTATGCCTGGTGTTTTGTTCCACTCTTGCCGCCCTAGTTTCCGTCATATCGGTATTATGTTCCCGGATTTTGCATTCCTTACACAGTTGGGTTATAATGGGAATCCCTTGACAGTTCGCTTTGAATAAAACTCCTCCAGCAAGGCCCAACCTTGGTTTTACCATTTTCCTCACCACCACCTACTTTTCCCTTGGGAGTCGTGCTCCCGAGGGTCATCATTATTTTAACCCCCCCCCCCCCGGACCAGTGCTCCTCTAGGTGTTGGTCCAAAATAGAGCCACTTGCAGCGCCACCTTGGGGAAACTTGAGGGTTGGTTTTAGTTGTACGTAGTGTTCATCCGGTGTTGCCCTAAGAACGAGATATGTGCAGCTCCTATCGGGATTTGTCGGCACATCGGGCGGTCTTGCTGGACTTGTTTTACCATTGTCGAGGATGTCTTGTAACCGGGATGCCGAGTCTGATCGGATTGTCTTGGGAGAAGGAATATCCTTCGTTGACCGTGAGAGCTTGTGATGGGCTAAGTTGGGACACCCCTGGAGGGATTGAACTTTCGAAAGTCGTGCCCGTGGTTATGGGCAGATGGGAATTTGTTAATGTCCGGTTGTAGAAAACCTGAAGTTTATCTTAATTAAATTACATCAACCGCGTGTGTAGCCGTGATGGTCTCTTCTCAGCGGGGTCTGGGAAATGAACACGGTGTTGGAGTAATGTTTGACGTAGGTTGTCCTAGGATCACTTATTGATCATAGTTTCTCGAACATGATTTTCCTTCTCTTCCCGCTCTCATTTGCGTATGTTAGCCACCATATCTTCTAGTCACTTGCTGCAGCTCCACCTCATACCTTTACCCTTCCTATAAGCTTAAATAGTCTTGATCGCAAGGGTGTAAGATTGCTGAGTCCCCGTGACTCATAGATACTTCCAAAACCAGCTTGCGGGTGCCGAGGATTCCGTGCAGATGACACAACCAAGCTCTAAGAGGAGCTCTGTGAAGATCTTGTCCTTTGTGTTGTTTCGTTCTAGTCGATCAGTAGTGGAGCCCAGTTGGGGTCGATCGGGGATCTGTGTAGCATTTGGGGTAGTCTTCTTTTATTTTGGTTCCGTAGTCGGACCCTATTTGTATCTGGATGAATGTAATGTTTTTATTCATGTATTGTGTGAAGTGGCGATTGTAAGCCAACTATGTATCTCTTTCCCTTATGTATTACATGGGTTGTGTGAAGATTACCTCACTTGCGACATTGCTTTCAATGCGGTTATGCCTCTAAGTCATGCTTGGACACGTGGGAGATGTAGCCGCATCGAGGGCGTTACAAGTTGGTAATCAAAGCCTTCCCCGACTTAGGAGCCCCCTGCTTGATCGAATCGTTGGCGTTGTTGAGTCTAGAAAAATGTTTTGAGTCTTTTAGGATTATATATATCGGAGAGTAGGATTGTTTTTACTCCTCAGTCCCTTCGTCGCTCTGGTGAGTCATCCTGACGTAGAGTTTTGACTCTTCTCTTCTGAAATTTCACTAAAAAAATTAGGATCATGCGGGTATCTTGGAATCGTTTCGAGGGTTTTGTGACGAGAACATTGTTCTTGGTGCCTCCTGATATTTAGGGGTTGTGGCAGTGTCCCGGGGAGTTGAGCTCCGAGGTGTTGTCGTCACAATTTTATCGTTGCAGTTCTGGAATACCTGAGTTTCGCGGACATCGAAAATCTCTTTTATGCAGTTGTTGGTGAGATAACCTTGACGCCACCCAGTACTGGGGCGGGAGTTCAGGAGTATTGCCATAACTCGTATAACGGATGCTTTTCGAAGGTTGAGGTAAATGATTTCCGAAGGTTTCTTGGTTATGTGTTGAAGGATGGATACAGCTGGATGTAGGATTTGTTAGTTTTGGGTGAGATATTATGCTTTCCCTGTAACCCCAGCACCTGATTGCATAACCGGAAAGTTTTGGGAGTTTATAAGTGGGAATTCAAGTAGATCCTAGGATATCTTTCTGACAGGTGTATGATATGAAATTGGGGTTCGACGTCTAGTGGTCCGCCTATCCACGGTTGGTTTTACAGTGGTCTCGTTGTGTCTTAAAGAGTCCTTGGCTATGCTGACTCGGGGACGCTTCGTATGTCATGTGCACTGCCTTGTACATGATGGTGTTGTACGATCGAGCCCGTGTAGGCCCTACCACGAAAACTTCGGACAAAATCTCTATCATATGTTTGTTCCGGCTTATTTTCCAAGCCAATCCATTGTTTTGTTTTCAGTTGTGGTATTCGAGTTGCTTCAAAGTCAAATTTTGATTCCATACCTTTCCTAAGCGGTGTTCTCATATTTCTATGTGAATACTAACCCTTCTTGATCATTGAGATTGTCTTGTGAATCCTTTTCAACCAGTGTGCTCCTCTTCAAATGGATCCAATCTTGTCAACATTCAAAAGATCAATTATCAAGTCTTCTCAACGGCGTTTGTTTCATCCGTCTCCAAGTTGTCTTTGTTTTCCCGCCCTCCCACCCTTGTTTCTTCAAGGACTCATATAGCTTAATCAAGTATCCATCTTATTGATGCGAAGTCTCTCCATTATTTTCTGTCAATGTTCTTACCCGGTGGTTCCCATGAAGATGTTCTACTAGCTCATCATTCTTCGTTCTCTTTCTTCTCCGGTGGATGCAAGTCAAGCTTTGTTGATCATATCCTTTCCTTGTTTCAATACTTTCCCATGTCGTTGCACCTCTTAATCTTTCACCTCTTGCTATTCATGTTATCTGGAGTGTTGAAGATATCTCAGAAGACTCGTCTTTTTATTCAAAATCCGTTCAGCCTATTTCGAGGTTGTTATCTCATTCTAGCCATTTAATTCAACCGGTGCTTTCTCCTTTTCAAGTAATCATTTCAACGGTGTATCTTTTGAGTGGGCCCTAACCCACAGGTCTTTTTCCAGGATCTTACCTGACTCTTCTTAATTTCTCGGAGCTATCCTAAATTCTTTTGAAGTTTGATGTAAGTATGAATTATCATCAGTCATACGTATTTCTCCAGGATCTGTCAAATTCTTTTCATCGTTGGACCAACCTTTCTATTCGTCATCCCGGAGTGCCTCAACAATTCATGGTGGTGTTTCTCATTGTCATTCTCAACACTTGAAGACCGAAGAAGATTTTTCTCTCAATCTTATCCGTTCTCTCAAAGATTCGTGATTCTAGCTTGATGATATCCTCTCATAATTGTTTTCGATTGCGAGAATTCTTTTCACCCATCCGGAGCAATTCAGGAGTCTTTTCAGTTTGATTCTCCGCAGCCCATCATCTCAGATTTATTCATTCCATGTTTCAGCTCGCATTCTCCAAATCTTACCGGTGCATCATTCAAGTATTCTCTTATCAGCTCGTGATCTCTTCGTTCTCATGTATCTAAATCCCCTCAAGTATTTTCATTCGTTCTCTAATTCTTACCATTGACTCATCCCTTTACTTCATTCATTTTCAATTCATATGGTGGTTCATCCAATATTCCTTTTCTCTTGGTATCATATTGATTTATTCGTTGTTTCAATCCTACCGGTGGTTCGTTGAAGACCTTCTCAAGTTTGTGCTATATCTCTCTTAATCCTTTTCAATGAGAATAAGTAGTATGCCAAATCCGTTTGCTCGTCATCAATTTAATTGATGAAGGATACGCATAATGTAATTCTTATTCTTGTTTCATCCAAGTGATTTAATTCCTTATTCCGGAGGTTCATCAAATTCTTGATTTCAGTTGTTTCATCTTTTCTTTTCCGGAGTTCCAAGTTTTTCTGCATTATATCATCGCGAAGCTCCATCTAAATCATCGCAAGGCTTCACCTTATATTCTCAACTTCTCTTTCTTTTTTCATCCTTTCATTTACCGGAGTTATTCATGGAGGCTCTACTTCGTGGTTCATCAAGGATTTAATTCCTTCTCGAAGTGTTCATTGAGATTCTTTTCAGAGGAGTTCAAGCATTCTTCATCTTGCAATCTGGAGTTCAATTCTTTCTACCGTATCATTTGAGGTGGTGCTATGTCATTCTTCATAATTTGAGTTCATGTTTCATGATTCACATGTTGTCGAGAATGAGATATCTTAAACACATCAATCTCTTCATTGGAGTTATCTTGGGTTATATTTCACCTAAAACCTTCCCTAAGGAATGTTGCTATTTATGGTGTTTATCGATAATCCAAGTTTCCTCCTATTCTCGCGATGAAAGATGTTTTCATCTCTCTGTCGCTGTCAAGCAAGCAATTGTTTTCGTTTGTGGCAGGTTTTCACCTCAAGTTTTTGATATGTTTTCCATAAGCCCTCAACAAGCCTGTTCTTTTCGTTGTTGATTTCCCAACAACTCCGTTCAATCCTTCTTTTTAAGGATGCTCTCTCAAACTCATTTGAGGTAGAACATGTTGTTTTCTTCTCCGTTCTTTTCATTGCATTCTTTCATTTCTTCCGGAAGCATTGTGATGATGCTCTCTTCACTCATCATCTCGTATTTTGAAGATCATGTTCTTTCCTTTGCTTATCCATTCAACCGGAGTGTCGTGTTTTCATGCCAGTTCTCTCATCTTATCAAGTTTTACCTCCTTTCTCAACCGGAGTGCTGTCTGAAATCTTTCTTACCCACTGTGCCTTTCTTTCAATAGTTTCGGAGGCACTGTGTTGTTGATTTCATCAAGTATATTCTCATCTTGTCAAGTTCATATTCTATGCCTTCCATTTCCAACCGAAGTCTTATCGTAATTGATCTTTATCGTTCCTTCTGCATCTCGTTTCTACTGGAGTGCTTGCATGTACTTCTTGTCCTTTGTAACACTTTTCTTATGCCTTTCAACCTACAAGGTTCTAGTAATGTTCCTTGTTCCTCTTTTCTAACGGAGTGTTTTCAACTTCGTTCATCTCCGTTGTATTCTTCTTTCCAACTGTTTAACCTCTCAAGGTTCATTGGTTTCACTCGTTTGTCAAAGAAGCAACTTAGTTTTACCTCTTCTCTTTCTCTTCCGTTTTCCCTCCGGTGCCATTCTAGATCTCGAGACGAGATCCTCTCGTAGTGGTGGAGTGTTGTAACGCCCTGAGACCGTTGCGCCAGGTGTCTTCCAGTTATTCGCCGACGTTGCCATGTCTTTTGCTTGCGTGTTGCATCTTATCATGTCATCATGTGCATTGCATCATCATGTTTTAAAACTTGCATCCGTCCCGGTCTCCTCGTCCTCTCTGTTGTCCGTTCTGAGCCCAACCACACTTGCACGCGCCCGAGGCATGTCCGAAATATTATTTTATAAGTGGCCGGAAAATGTTCTTGGATTGGGTTGAAAGTTGGCATGCGGTGTTGTTATAGTGTAGATAGACCGCCTGTCAAGTTTCATCGCATTCGGTGTTCATTTGATAGCCCAATCGTTAAACTATAGCGGCATTATAGCCGGGCACACGTTGGACGTTTTCGGTCTCCGGAAACAGTTGCCGGGCCTTCCTCTCTTCTCTTCTCTCAGCTCGAGAGCGTCTACACAGCCCACTACCTACCGCTAGATCCAACCTAAGCTCTCTCGTCAGCACGCGGCCCTCCTCGCGCGCGTCCGAAAGCTGCCCCGACCCGACCCGGACAGTTGCCACCGTTGTGTCTGGATAATCCCCAAACATCTACAAAACATCTCCGTTTTGTTAATTGGGTCCCCTAACCTATTTATTCGCGACTGTCCAATTACGACTGGAGAGACCTAACCGCCCTAAGTTGTTCTGACTTACTATTTATAGTCCACCCTTAGTCATTTTGGACAACCCTAAAAAATTCTCCACCTTGTCCCATCCATCCCATTCCCCACGCCGCCGCCACTTTCCTTGTATTCAGCGTCGATCCAACCAGCAACCCCCACCTCTCCTTCTCAGATCGACCTCGCGCTCGATCCCGATTGGATCGAGAGCCTCCTCCTCCCTCTTTGATCCAGAGGAGTGGAGATCCTCCTCGCTCTCCCGAAGCCCCTGCCTCCTCTCTCGTCCACCAGGAACAGTGCCGCCCCTCTCCTTCCCGTGCTTCCTCTCCTCTCGCCCGACCCTAACCTCTCTCTTCTCCTTCGCAGGTGCTCCGTTCTCCATGGCCCCGAGCTCCGCCGCACCAAGTCCGTCCCCGCATCGTCCCCGTCACCACGTCCTTCTTCACGCCCGCAAACTTCGGCCTCCATCGCCTTCCCCGCATCACCGGAGCCCCGCGTCCAAGTCCCGCGCCCCCACGACCTCGCTGCAGCTCAGCGCCGCCGCAAGTCCACGTCGTCGGCCTCTGCTTCCCCTACAATAGATCGAGCGCCTCGACCCCCCTGGAATGTCGCCTCACCAGCCCATATCGACCGCCCGGATCCGTGTCTCCGCCGTTTTGCCCATTCTGGCCGGATCCCGCCGGCTGGGCCCTGTCCCCGACCACCGGTGCCCTCACCGGAGACCACCGGCAAGCCGCCGCGCCAAGTCCTCCTGTCGTTGACCCTGCTTCCTCTGCATTGGTCTGCTGCGCGAGGGAGACGAGCGCAGCGCTCCTGCTTCATTGACCGCGACCGCCCGAACTGGGCCTTCTGCTGCTGCTGACCACCTGCCCAAGGCCCAGTTCGCCCGGGCCCAACTCCGCAGCGCTAGCCGGATTCGGCCTCAAGGCCAAAGTAAGCCGCTCTCCAGATCCCCTCTTCCTGTTGGGCCAATAGGATTCGGCCTGAGATGTGTTTTTTTCTGCAGAACGTTTTAGCAATTAAACATGAGACTGCAGTTTTTACAGAAAAATCCTCCTAGTTCATGCATTTAATAACTTCTCAACCGTGCATCGGTTTAAAATAATTTATATATGTAAAATGCTTAGAATTTTGTGTAGTTTAATAATATGCAATTTTCATCCATGTATGAAATGCTTAAAATGTTGTTTGTTCAAATTTGCTCAAATAACTTGTTAAAATGAATTCTTTCATAACTAAATAACCGTAACTCGAAACTTAACAATCTTTATATGTAAATGGGGTAGAAAAATGCCTAGTTTAACATGGTGGCTTTACTTTGCATGTTTAAAAACTCTAAAATATGGTTTAGGGCAGAACAGTACCAAACCTAAAATATGCATATGGGGATTTACCAGACTTGTTGTTTGTTGTTCCGGCCCCATTTAAACTTGCCTAGATACGTAGTTTTCATTTGCTTCACCCTCTTGCCATGTTTAACAACATTTAATATTGTTGGGTACATAAGCAAGATCGAACTAAACAAGTCACGTGGTGTTTCGTCAATATGCAACGGAGTTGCATTTTGAGCCGTTGCATATTGAGCTCCACTTAATTTGTAGTGTTGTTTGTAGCACTTTGCCATGCCATGCTTCATTAAACCGGACATGCATCATACTTGATTGTGCATCATGCCATGTTTATGTGGTGGTTGTTTACTATGTTGATTGCTTCTTTCCGGTGTTGCTTCTTCGGGTTGGTTCCGATAATGTTGCGTTCGTGGATTCGTTCAACTACGTCTGTTTGTCTTCTTCATGGACTCGTTCTTCCTTGCGGGATCTCAGGCAAGATGACCATACCCTCGAAATCACTTCTATCTTTGCTTGCTAGATGCTCGCTCTTTTGCTATGCCTATGCTGCGATACCTAACACTTGCTTATCATGCCTCCCATATTGTTAAGCCAAGCCTCTAACCACCTTGTCCTAGCAACCCGTTGTTTGGCTATGTTACCGCTTTGCTCAGCCCCTCTTATAGCGTTGCTAGTTGCAGGTGAAGATTGGAGTTTGTTCCTTGTTGGAGCATGATTATTGTTGGGATATCACAATATCTCTTATTTAATTAATGCATCTATATACTTGGTAAAGGGTGGAAGGCTCGGCCTTATGCCTGGTGTTTTGTTCCACTCTTGCTGCCCTAGTTTCCGTCATATCGGTATTATGTTCCCGGATTTTGTGTTCCTTACACGGTTGGGTTATAATGGGAACCCCTTGACAGTTTGCTTTGAATAAAACTCCTCCAGCAAGGCCCAACCTTGGTTTAACCATTTGCCTCACCACCACCTACTTTTCCCTTGGGATTCGCACTCCCGAGGGTCATCATTATTTTAACCCCCCCCCCCCCCCCCCCCCCCCCCGGGGCCAGTGCTCCTCTGAGTGTTGGTCCAAAACAGAGCCACTTGCAGCGCCACCTCGGGGAAACTTGAGGGTTGATTTTAGTTGTACGTAGTGTTCATCCGGTGTTGCCCTGAGAACGAGATATGTGCATCTTCTATCGGGATTTGTCGACACATCGGGAGGTCTTGCTGGACTTGTTTTACCATTGTCGAGGATGTCTTGTAACCGGGATGCCGAGTCTGATCGGATTGTCTTGGGAGAAGGAATATCCTTCGTTGACCGTGAGAGCTTGTGATGGGCGAAGTTGGGACACCCCTGCAGGGATTGAACTTTCGAAAGTTGTGCTCGCGGTTATGGGCAGATGGGAATTTGTTAATGTCCGGTTGTAGAAAACCTGAAGTTTATCTTAACTAAAATACATCAACCGCGTGTGTAGCCGTGATGGTCTCTTCTCGGCGGGGTCCGGGAGGTGAACACGGTGTTGGAGTAATGTTTGATGTAGGTTGTCCTAGGATCACTTCTTGATCATAGTTTCTCGAACGTGCTTTGCCTTCTCTTCTCGCTCTCATTTGCCTAGTTAGCCACCATATATGCTAGTCACTTGCTGCAGCTCCACCTCATACCTTTACCCTTCCTATAAGCTTAAATAGTCTTGATCGCGAGGGTGTGAGATTGCTGAGTCCCTGTGACTCATAGATACTTCCAAAACCAGCTTGCAGGTGCCGAGGATTCCGTGCAGATGACGCAACCAAGCTCTAAGAGGAGCTCTATGAAGATCTTGTCCTTTGTGTTGTTTCGTTCTAGTCAATCAGTAGTGGAGCCTAGTTGGGGTCGATTGGGGATCTATGTAGCATTTGGGGTAGTCTTCTTTTATTTTGGTTCCGTAGTCGGACCCTGTTTGTATCTGGATGAATGTAATGCTTTTATTCATGTATTGTGTGAAGTGGCGATTGTATGCCAACTATGTATCTCTTTCCCTTATGTATTACATGGGTTGTGTGAAGATTACCTCACTTGCGACATTGCTTTCAATGCGGTTATGCCTCTAAGTCATGCTTCGACACGTGGAAGATATAGCCGCATCGAGGGCGTTACAATTTTTGAGCAATATCCATCGAGGCATGGAAAGAAGGACGGCAACAAGCTTGTCGAAGATAGCAAAAACATCATAGTTCGTGTAATCCCAAGAGCTGTTGGGAACTCGACAAATTGCTATCTTCCGTAGACGACAGTCACCATGATCGTATTTGAACCTACGTATAATACTGGTGTGTTCAACCTCTAGGCAGTCTGAGATTTTTGGAAGTGGAACTCGGTAACGAGTGTACACATTCACAAGTTCCCACTCGCAGTTGTGCCCAATATAAACAACCCAGTCTCCATTTTGCGCATGCCCAGGCCTTATCCTTAAGCGATGGCATCTTAACATCACACGTATCATTATCAAGCAGCATCAACTTTCACAAGGCAAGGCTTCCGTCGTCCGGGCGCCGGCGAGGCTTCCGTCATCTAGGCGTCAGCGAGCAGGGTCATGGCGGAGAAGATAGAGGAGATCAAACCGCTCCGGGACCCTTGGGTTATTTGTAATGATGTTATTAGTTGAGTCGAGAATGTTCTTTAACGAACCTGCCATGCTAGTAGAGGTGATGACGTCACACCGATCAATGAGTTCCTCCACCACGTCATCTTTCAGACTGGGGCAAGAATAACGGGGTTGTTTTTGGCATGTTCCCTCCATGGAGAAGACGATTGAACAATGGCAGAAGGAAGGGTGAAGGCAAATGGAGGAGGGAGGAAGAGCGTGCGCCAACAGTTTCAAATCGAGAGGGAAAGGCGAAGAGGCGGTGGATAGTTGCCACGGTACACGAAGAGGCGCCCCGGCCTACATAGACCTCTGTTCGGAAATTGTACAAAAGGACTCACTGTCGTCTCACTGACATGTTGGAACGGGACCACATGTCAACGAAGAGGCTAGTGGGGAGCGGACGGTTGCCACAGAGGTCACACACTGATGACAAGGCCATCCTGTCAGACCTAGCGCCCGCGTGGGATGGCTTCCGTCCCCCACACAAGCAAAGCCACTTCGCACCCCCACATGGTTGGTCTGCCACGCCACTAGGGAAACGCGTGTTGTCTTGCATCTTCACTTAGGACAACTCCAACGTGTGCAGCTCGGACGTGCGCTCGCCCAGCCCCTTTCCCTCGACGCCCTTGAGCTACCCAACCATGGCTATGTGTTTTGCGCACCCGGCGGCCGGATTTGGAGCGGATCCGGTCGGGCTTGAGCTCGCCCGGCTGTGGGAGGTCGCGTCGCGCCATGGACTGGTCGGGCACCGGGCCGGAAGGCCCCGGCAAGGACGCAAGGCCACATGCAGGTACTGACTCCTCCTCTAGCCGCTCGAATCTACACCGTCAGCGGTTCGCCAGCAGATACATGAATGGCGGTCGGTCGGGCTTGGTGCTGGCCCAAAAGCTCGTCGGCATACCGTTGCCACTCATTACATGCGACGACAGCCCAAAGAAGGTCTTGCACCGCGTGTCTACAACATCGGAACATCCCGGATGGGTGTTCATCAAGTGCTCAACCGATGGGGTATGTGCTACTTTAGCTTCGGTTGTGTTCTCGGATTTGACTAGTTGTGCTAACTTAAAATTTTATTGTGTAGAATGGATGCAAGTTTTGGTATTGGGAAGAAGAGTACATCGATATATTGATAGAGCGCAATTTAGTAGATGTTCTAGCACTTTTAGCTAGCATAGAGGCTAGAGATGAGACTAGTGCACTTGTTGATAGAATAGAGGCTAGACATGAGACTAGATGAGAGGAAGCAATGTATGCTTCTTTACACTCGAAGAAGAAAGAAGCACGCAAGATCTAGCCTCCGCAGATCAACAATGAATGCATCGAGAAGGCACTAATCCAACTTACAGGAGCAGCTATGGAAGTTGGATATCTTCTAAAATTTATTCTTGTGGTTCTTGTTTTCTCTGGTCTTGCTTTTCTAGTCAAAATTTGTTGATGTATTCCCATGTACCAAAAATCAATGATGAAAAAAGATATGTGTTTGAAAAGAAAAATGTACGCGGTCGGGATGCATCCGCGTGTTGGGCGCATGGCCACCGCATCCGAGAAATGGCCCGGACACGACCCCATTGCCCTACCCAAACTGACAGAATCCGGGCAAAATGGACATCTGTTTGGGGTCGTGCGTTGGAGTTGGCCTTACAAGTGGGACCGCAGTTGAGGAAATCGACTATCGACAAAGCCCCACCTCGCCCGCCGCACGGTGGCTGAGTTGAGATTGAAGAGATAGCTATAGCACGGACTCCAAGAAATATGGTGTCAGATGGAAGTTGTGTTGGTGACGTGTGTCGTACTCCTGGACGTGAATGCTTGTTTTGGCCCATGCCACCCTAAGGATTCAAGGTGTGTAGGATCGAAAGTATGTCTAGAAGGGGGGTGATTAGACTACTTGACCAAATAAAAATCTAGCCTTTTCCCAATTTTAGTTCTTGGCAGATTTTAGCTATCTTAGCACAAGTCAAGCAATCTCCACACAATTCAAGCAAGCATGAAAAAGAGTATATGAGCAGCGGAAAGTAAAGCATGCAACTTGCAAGAATGTAAAGGGAAGGGTTTGGAGGATTCAAACGCAATTGGAGACACAGATGTTTTTGTCGTGGTTCCGATAGGTGGTGCTATCGTACATCCACGTTGATGGAGACTTCAACCCACGGAGGGTAACGGTTGCGCGAGTCCACGGAGGGCTCCACCCACGAAGGGTCCACGAAGAAGCAACCTTGTCTATTCCATCACGGCCGTCGCCCACGAAGGACTTGCCTCACTAGCGGTAG
>NC_053027.1:330522238-330534552 GCF_003073215.2 Triticum urartu | reverse complement strand
AAAGAGACTTAGAGCAATCGATGTTCCTCCATACATCGATAGCCAATCCATACCCAGAATTACATCCAACCTTGTGATTCCAAAATGATTAAATCCGAGGGAAACACATGCCTACCTATACTCAATGGCACTTGAAAACATCCTTTACTGGCCATATACTCCGCTCCTGGTGAGCTTACTAACATAGGTGTTCTAAGAACCTTGGTGGGCAGTTTATACTTATCCACGAATCCCCTTGATATGTATGAATGCGATGCACCAGTATCAAAAAGAATGATTGCAGTAAATGACTTAACCAAAAACTTACCTATTACTGCATCTGGCTGGGCTTCAACCTCCTCCACGTTAACGTGGTTCACCTGTCCCCTGTTGAAAGGGTTCGGCTTCTTCCCAGAGCTTCCATTGCCATTTCCATTCTGGGCTTCAGGACATTCATTGGCATAATGTCGGTCTTCTGACACTTATAACAAGTGACTTGGCTCAGGGTCTTCTCTCTTGGCTGGGGTTGATGGGTTGGTACGGTTCTGACCGTTGCTTCCCCCATTCCCATTACCGTTCTTGGGGCCATTATGATTATGCGAACTTCCCTCCTCCATGGGTATGCTGAAAATGTCCTCATTTCGGGGTAAAACGTGGCTTCTGCTGAGCTCCTGAATTGTACTTCCCTTGTCCATACTTCCTCTTGCGGTTCTCAATCTGCTGCTGCTTCCCTTCTATCATGAGAGCATGATCTACCAACTCCTGGTAGTTGTTAAAAGTTGCTACCATCAACTGCATGCTCAACTCATCATTCAGTCCTTCCAGAAACTTCTCCTGCTTAGCTGCATCCGTAGCAACGTCATCTGGGGCATAACGTGCTAACTTACTAAAGTCATCCACGTATTGGCCAACTGTCCGTCCTCCTTGGCGCAAGTTGCGAAACTCACGCTTCTTCATGGCCATAGCTCCTGCTGAAACATGGGCTGTACGGAAAGCCTGCTGAAATTGGTCCCATGTCACCGTGGCTATAGGGTAGGTGACAGTGTAATTCTCCCACCATGATGCTGCTGGTCCATCCAACTGATGTGCGGCAAAACGCACCTTCTCAGCGTCAGTACATCCTGTAGTGGTTAACTCCCTTCCAATCTTGCGGAGCCAATCATCTGCTACTATAGGCTCGGTGCTACTAGAGAACACCGGCGGATTCAGTCTAAGGAAACGGGTTAAGTGATCAACAGGTGGTGGTGGTGGTGGTTTTTGTTGTTCCCCTGATTCTGATTCTGGACTAGCAACTGCATCAATGCATTCTGCTGCTGGATCAACTGAGTGAGCTCCGGGAAATGCAAATCCATTGTCACGTCTCGGAGGCATCTGAGGGTTTAGAAAAGATGAGAATTAAGAATAGATTGAGGTCTAGAGAGAAAACACTACCCATATGCACATGAGGCAAATGCAAACAAAATCACTTCATTCAAATCAAACAAGGGCATACAATCGGTCTAGAACTATCGCAAAAGTGCTCGGACTACTCTATTTACATGGTGGAATACTACTACTGATGTGGTGGTCTACTAGAAATATTCCTCGGTTGCAGACTCCATGATATCTGCTCCAGCTTCGTCTTCAAAGTCATCATCGCTCAGGTCGGAGTCGGTGTCGTCGATGATGATGTAGTCTTCCGGGCGAATCTCCTTGGGTTCTTCGTCTTCTTCTACTGGTGTGGGGTCTCCCATGAATATTTGATCTTCTTAATCAGGTCGTCATTCTTCTCCACTAGTACGACGATTTCCTCCTCATAATCTTCACGTGTAGCCTTGAGTTCTTCCTCCAGCTCCGTGATTCTTGTCATCGCCTTCTTCAGATCTATCATGCCTGCGCACATCTGGTTCTCCTGACGTCGAATGTGCTGGTTTAACTCCTGGATAAAAGCTGCGATTGATCTATCCTTCCTGGTGCTGATCATCTCCCAATTCCCATCTCGGCGCCCACAAATCTGGTAGATAGTATCCTTGAGATCATTGCGGTAAACTTCTCCAATACGTCCCATGGTGATGTGGGCTGCCATGCTCTTTCCTAGACTCTAGGTTGGTGCATCAAAGGAAAACTCTATGGGTTCAGTGACTGGCGCGAATGTCCTTCCTGGAACTTGAACTTGAATCATCCAGCGCTCCTCCTCGGGTAAAGTGGCGTTGTAGGTCCCGGTGAAGCTTGGTACTCCGATGTTCAGGTACTTAGTGACTTCCTTCAGGTGGCGTCCAAAGGGTGTATCTTCATCCGGTTGCGTGAACTTGTTCCTTGCATCCGCCATCCTAAAAGAGTAGAAAAGATGAGAAGTCAGAAATGAGAAGAGATAGTGATCTAGGTCTTTATCTTAGTGGTCGTGTCCTACAGTCAGCGTGTGCTCTGATACCATCTTGTAGCGACCAGACCTCAAACGGTCCGATCTCTGTGCTTCAGTGTCATCCCTGGATCAGTAATGCTGACACGCACAGTACTTGAAGGATTTATAACAGAGTAGCAATCACACACTTATTACATCGAATGTCTCAAAAGAGAACTTATTACAAATAATATGCTTAAGGCCATCTAATAACGATAACAGCGGAAGGCTTGGAAGATAAGTGAGTCCATCAACTCCAACGGCATCACTGAGTATAGAACCACGACCTAAGGCTCCTTACTCGTCGTCTGAAAAGTCTGCAACATGAACGTTGCAGCCCGAAAATGGGTCAGCACATGGAATATGCTGGCAATGTAACACATAGAGAGTAGTGAACAGAAATAGGCTATACTACATGCATATATGGCTGGTGGAAAGCTCTATGGTTACAGTTTTGCGTAAAGCCAATTTTTCCCTACTACAAAGGAATAAATTTTATTTAACTATCATGGTGGTTGTTAAACATTGAGAGCGTAGACACCCTCTCAATCCCAATTAAACATCATCATTAAAACCCAACAAAATTAATTAAAGTCACATGATGAGATTCACATGATAATCCAAGTACTAGATACTCAAGACGTCCATAACCGGGGACACGGCTAATCATGATTAGTTTATACACTCTGCAGAGGTTTGCGCACTTTTCCCCACAAGACTCGATCTCCTCCGTTGGGATTCTCGCACTACATGGTGTTTGAGAAACGGATGACCGAGACATAGTCTTTCAGAAGCGCTAGCACCTTACGATCGGGTAGACCGTTACACCTACTTTCCCCTACATCTGCTAGTCTACCACTGTAAGAGTTCGCACGACTTAATCAACTATGCTAGAGCCCATAGTAGCTTGTGGCTGCACACGGAAGTTTCTAGTATGAATAATCTCATGATCCCTTTGAGCCTGGGTGGCGGTCCAAAAGAAAAACAGGCAATCGCTGGAATACCCAGGTGCCTCAATCCACCCAGATGTGTATTTAAGTTGCCACCTTAATAAACCATTAATTAACATTCTCACATCTGTCATGGATACACTCAACCCAATCCACGTCTACAAGCATAGCATGGCATAAGCAAACGTAGAAGTAACTCCCAGGGTTTGATAATAACACAGGTAATAGGTACTACCTCATCTACTTCCCAAAACCCACATATTAATCAGATCCTATTCATGCAATGTTTGAGGATTGATCTAATGCAATAAAACTGGGTAGTAAGAGGTATGATCAAAGTGTTACTTGCCTTGCTGATGATCCGTGAAACCTAGAGATTCGAAGTAGCAAGCGGCGCACTCCGGGTACTCTAACGCAAACAAACAAACAAACAAGCATACAATAAGTACTCATCTAATGCACAGGTAAAACTCAAATAAGAGATCTAACCAGAAAGTTCAACTTAAGAACTCCGGTTTGCAAAAAGAAACAAATCGAACGAAACAACGAAAGTCAAACGGCGAAAGAAACAAGCTTCGATTACTAATCTGGACCTAAGTCAAATTTTACAGAAGCAAAAACTTGTTTGAGTTGGTTAAACGGAAAGAGGGTTTCGAGACGAAACTCTAGGCGCTTGGATAAACGAGCGAAAAAGTTAAACTAAAACGAAAATCGGATCAGAAATCGCGATCAGAATAATCGCGGAAAATCCGAGAAAAAGAAAACTGACGAACAGATTAAAACGAACGTTCGTTATCTGAAACTAAACGGTGAACTCGTCCGTTAAAACGAACGAACGAGCGAACGCTCGCTAAATAAAAGAACCGATAAAACCGATCAATAAATAAAATAAAAAACCTAGGGTTTTCAAAAAACCGGATCGGTTTTCTTCGGAAAACCGGCGGCGAACGGCGCGGCTACATCGTCGGACTCTGGCGGCTCGGGGCTCCGGGGGTGGGGCGGCGTCGGCGGCGGGCGGCGAGCGGCGGCGGCGGCAAGCGGCGGCGAGCGGCGGCTGCGGGAGGCGGGGGGGTCGAGGTGCGGGGTGAGGGCGGCGGCGGGGTATTTATGAGAGGGGGGTGGCACGGCTTGGGGAAGGGGGCGCCGGGTCGGAGCCGGCCTCGGGAGGCGTGCCTCAGCCGGACTCGGCTGAGGCGGCCGTGCGGTCTCCGGCGGGGAGGCGGTGGCAGGCGCGGGCCTGGCCTGGCTCGGCTGGGCCTTCGGCCCAGTCTGGCGCGCGGGGATTTTTTTTAAAAAAAAATTCCACCGAAACTAAGAAAAATTCTAGAAAATAAAATAAAATTCTAAAAATGCCAAAATAAATTTTCACCGCCTAAATAAAATATTTAGAACGAGATGAACATTTTTTGGCCCTAAAATGCAGTTTTGAGAAACGCGCATTTTTTCCTAAATTCAAATAAACTTGCCAAAAACTCCAAAAAAATCTTACTTGATTTTTTTATTAAATCTTCAATATTTCTTTATTTTTGGAAAGTCATTTTATTCCCTCTCTCATATTTGTATAATAGAAATAACTGAAGATAAAATAAATAAAATCAAATGATCCTATTTTCAAAATTTGAGAAAACCCAAATATGAAAATAACGAAATCCCCAACTCTCTCCATGGGTCCTTGAGTTGCGTAGAATTTCTGGATCAAGACAAAAGCAAATAAAAATATGATATGTAGTGATGATCTAATGTATGATATTCCAAATTGAAAATTTGGGATGTTACATATAACAAACGGTTCAGGAGCCCCTGCACACACATACATGTGCTGCAGACCGTTTGTGATTTGTTGGGTATCACTGACGGTTGCCGCAAGAGTGGTGTGTGCTTTTCGTTTTGGATCCTACACGTTTCATGAAAAAATTACGACTGGGATTGTATTTTACATTGGGCGTGGTTTATTCCAAGTTCTCGTGTGCTATAACGCAAAATCACGAATGGTTCCGAAGACCCTACACACACGTAGTAGCATTGCAAATTGTTTGCGGTCTGCTGTGTATCACCGACGGTTCCGCTACGATTGACGTACGCTTTCCGACGTGGATCGCACACACTCATTTAATTGAACCGTGTGCGAAGCAATTGCTCGGTTAAAACAAAAATATCCCATTTTGAATCGGCATGTAAAAAGAAAATTTTCCACAACAAAAATATCACATTTGGAATTGGCATGCAAAAAGAAAATTCACCACAGTACTCAATTGAACAAATAAAAAGAAATATCCCATTTTGAATCGGCACGCAAAAGGCAAATTTGCCACAATATTCAATTGATCAAATAGTGTCCACAGGAAGAACATTCATTAGATTTCGCGACAATTGCAATTGAACATATGGTAGCTAAATTCCAATTATTTTTCCACACATATATGCATTAGATAATTAATCATAGTGTACGAAATACAAAGATCTCATCAGATGGAAAACAATGGATCCATGCGTATATGTTTAGCGGCTAACTCTTACTCAATATTCCAGGAGAAGGCATGCTGAAATCTTCATTATCACGAGTGGGATTGATGTAGTGATCCAGAAAGAAGTCATAGATAAATCTCCGGACCATCAATTCACCAGCCGGGAGCAGTTCAGGGGTCCTCGGTTTTAAGATGAGCTGCAATATTTTTAAGATCAAAATGTGCCATATGAGTGGAGTAGAAGATATTTATTAAGATAGACTTACTGGTACTAATTCGCGAGGATCGTCACAACTATCAGCAGATTTGTAGATGGACATCATGTGTCTGCAAACATAGTATCCACAAAGGACGTTGGTCCCTGCTTCTTGCTGAGGACACTGAATTTTTTTGTACAGAATTAGTCATGTATTTGTCCTATTAGGAACAACCTAACCGGTGTTAGATGTATTATTTTTTCTTTTGACAAAATAGAAAGAGGTTTATTTAGAAGCTTGAACATTTGATTAGCGTAAGAAAAGGTATTTGCAGACTATTGGATAAATCTTCTGAAAATAAAGGATTTCGGTGTGTTACCGGAGAAATGATCTCGTGTTGCAGAGGTAGTTCCCTCTTCAACGGGTTCCTTGGTTTAGTTTTCCACAATGCAAGCACACTGCAAAAGATGATGAATTTTGACAACATCAATTATTGAACCAGATATGAATGCAAATTAATTTCAATATCATAGTATTCAATACCTATCCATGTATTGCTGAAGATGCGTTAGATCCTAAGCGTTTGTTGACTCTCTGAGAGAATCGATGTAGTAAACTATGTTCTTGTTTGGAACAATGAATACCAATATCCAGTGATTGCTACATATTAAGAAAGCCATGAACTTACGAATTATGTCAAAATCTGAAAGACAATCAGTGTATGCATGGTTGTTTACTTGACTTACTGTTCATGATATGGCCAGAGAAATGATTCTGCATGGGACGTGTTTTCGAAGAGACGGACGACCATGTTAACGGCCCAGCCCCGTAGGTCCTTATTATGTATTGTTGTGCCATTTGCTAATTCAGGATCTATGAAATACACGCTCTCCCTTTTTCTTCTCTGCGCATTCAATCCCCCGAGAGGAATAAAATGTAGTTAGTTGTTTATCATTTACAGCCTTGTATGGAGAAGTTGATCAGAGTTTGTTAAGTACTTACAAAATCAGTCATCTAACAAGAGTTGCATCGAGCTCATTGAAGTTGAAGAAAAGATGTAAGTCCTCGAAACTCACATTGATGGAACCAGCATCATGTCGGAAATGATCTCTGTTGTAGTGGACTAGAAAACCATGAAGACCTGTTGACATTTGATCCATGCAATATTCATGTAACTCGAGGCAACTGGAGCTGCACTCATCAAATATTCGCCAACAAGAAATGGCTGTCCATGGACGTATTTGCATGCTTCAAGTACATCTGCTTTACTTTTAGCAAGCAACAAACGTACTTCTTCATCATCCATGCCGTCAGAAATAATATTACTCCCCGATTCAAATAACCTGCTGTTAATTTGGATCTGGGCGATGAGTGCTTTATGTAAGAGGCAATCGTTCTATTTCCTCTTCACTTTCCCGCTGCGCTTCCTCGTGGGTGTAGCCTTTTTGGCCACTTCCTTCTTGGTACTTGAAGCATTTCTAGCAGAACGTCTGGTTGGCTGCAAGGTAGACTGCCGAGCAGACGGTGAAGCTTGGATGGACTGCTTAGCAGACGGTTTATCTATGCCAGACCGCTGAGCTGGCGGTGCTGTTGTGACGAACTGCTGGGTTATAGGAGCAGAGGCATCGGACTGCTGACCATGCGTCGAAGCTATGTCGGGTTTCTGCGCAGGTGGTGCCAACTTGCCGGTGTGCTGAGTAGGTCATGCCAATGCATTGGTTTGCTGAGCAGGAAGATCTGACGCATTGGTATGCTGATCACGCGACCGATGGACTGATGAGCAGTCGGTTCTAGACCTACAAACTGCTTAGAAGGCGGCTCCGAAGAATCAGACTGCTTAGCAGTATGTTCCACCAGGTTCGTCTGCTGAGCATGTGGTGCAGCTGGGTCTCCCCCCGCTGCTTCAGTGGCCGACATTTGAACTGGTGGTGCATCTTGATACGTCTCCAACGTATCTATAATTTTTTATTGTTCCATGCTATTATATTATCTTCTTTGGATGTTTAATGGGCTTTAATATGCACTTTTACATTATTTTTGGGACTAACCTATTAACCAAAGGCCTAGTGCAAATTGCTGTTTTTTGCCTATTTCAGTGTTTCGCAGAAAAGGAATATCAAATGGAATCCAAATGGAACGGAACCTTCACGAGGATCTTTCTTGGAACAAATGTCATCCAGGAGACTAGGAGTGGAAGTCAGAGACGGAATGAGGCGGCCACGAGGTAGGAGGGTGCGCCCAGTGGGGGTAGGCGCATCCCCCACCCTCGTGGGCTCCTCATAGCTCCACCGACCTACTTCTTTCGCCTATATATTCTCTTATACCCTGAAAACATCCAGGGGAGCCACGAAACCACTTTTCCACCGCTGCAACCTTCTGTACCCGTCAGATCCCATCTGGGGCCTTTTCCGGTGATCTTCCGGAGGGGGACTCGATCACGGAGGGCTTCTACATCAACACCATAGCCACTCCGATGATGTGTGAGTAGTTTACCATAGACCTTTGGGTCCATAGTTATTAGCTAGATGGCTTCTTCTCTCTCTTTGGTTCTCAATACAAAGTTCTCCTCGATGATTTTGGAGATCTATTCGATGTAATACTTTTTGCGGTGTGTTTGCCGAGATACGATGAATTGTGGGTTTATGATCAAGATTATCTATGAAAAATATTTGATTCTTCTTTGAATTCTTATATGCATGATTTGCTATCTTTGCAAGTCTCTTCGAATTATCAGTTTAGTTTGGCCTACTAGATTGATCTTTCTTACAACGGGAGAAGTGCTTAGCTTTGGGTTCAATCTTGCGGTTTCCTTTCCCAGTGACAGCAGGGGCAGCAAGGCACGTAATGTATTGCTGCCATCGAGTATAAAAAGATGGGGTTTATATCATATTGCTTGAGTTTATCCCTCTACATCATGTCATCTTGCCTAATGTGTTACTCTGTTCTTATGAACTTAATAATATAGATGCATGCTGGATAGCGGTCGATGTGTGGAGCAATATTAGTAGATGCAGAATCGTTTCGGTCTACTTGACACGGATGTGATGCCTATGTTCATGATCATGCCTAGATATTCTCATAACTATGTGCTTTTCTATCAATTTCTCGATAGTAATTTGTTCACCCACCGTAATATATGCTATCTTGAGAGAAGCCACTAGTGAAACCTATGGCCCCCGGGGTCTATTTTACATCATATTAATTTCCCGTCAACTTGCCACCTTTTGTTTTGCAATCTTTACTTTCCAATATATACAACAAAAATACCGAAAATATTATCAGATCTCACTTTTGCAAGTGGCCGTGAAGGGATTGACAACCCCTTTATCGTGTTGGTTGCAAGGTTCTTGATTGTTTGTGCAGGTACTAGGCGATTTACGTGTAGTCTCCTACTGGATTGATACCTTGGTTCTCAAAAACTGAGGGGAAATACTTATGCTACTTTGCTGCATCACCCTTTCCTCTTCAAGGGAAAACCAACACATGCTCAAGAGGTAGCACGTCTTCAGCAGTTGTAAGCCTCGCAACTAGCTTATTTGGGGCGGAGGAGGACATGGCCGGTATGCCACAAAGTTGGGCTAGCTTGTGACGCCCCATGACCGACGCTCCAGAAGCCTTCCATGTTTTTCGTTGTTTGTCATGTCATTTGTTTTGCTTGTTGCATTCATCATTGCATATTTTGCATGGCATCATGTCATCATGCTATCTTTTTCTTAAAGCTAACTAAAACTCACTTAAATAAATAGCATAGATTTCTTATCCATTTAAATCGAGGGAATTCACATGGTGATTTCTCTTTATAACATATCCTCCTAATATTTATGGAGCTATTATAAATATTCCATTAGTTTGGAATTAACCAGAACACACTTGCAAAATACTTCCCATGCCTATTCCAAATCGAGTTTGACCTGCAAATCTTGTCCACAATTCTTATCACTTTTATCGAGGTTTTTTACAAAAATCCTCATCATTTTTGGGCTCTTCTCAATTTTGTCCTAGTTCAAACCATTCGAATTTAAATTCAAATGGATTTGAATTTAAATCTTTCAATCAGGCAACTTGTATTTTTCCTGGATCAAGACCTTTTCTTGTGAGTCCAACAAATTTAACTTCTTCCTCAAAGTCTTTCCCTCAGCCTCTCTTTCTATTTTCTTCTCTCTAACTTTTTTTCTTTCTTCTAAGGAGAATAAGAGAGGGAGAGGGAGAGAGAGAGAGAAGAGCCCTGCTGGGCCTCCTGGCAATCAGAACCCACTACCTAAGCCCTTCCCAGCCGGCCCATTTGACCCAAGGCCTAGTCGCGCCTATCTAACCCTAACCCTCTCCCCGTTCGATCCTCTCACCCGCTCCCTCTCGTCCTCCCGCTACCGCCGCCATCCACACGCTTCGCTAGGAATAGGAGATCCCCTCGCTCATCCTCCTCCAAACCCCGTCGCCCTGCTACCTCCACCGCCCGTACCATGCCTCCTCCCGCCTGCACCTCCTTCCTCTCGCTCGCCTCCCTCCTCCTCGATCCAGCCCGCTACAACCGTCGTCCTCACCCTGTGGACCTCGCCGGAGACCTCCTGCGCCGCACTCGCTGATCCCTGCCCCTACATCGCGCCAAGTCCCACAGCATCGAGATGCCCCGAGCTCTGTTCGTGGCACCGTTTCCTCGGTCCCGCCGTTCATCTGCCGTCTAGCACCGCCCCCGTCTGGATCCGTCAAGCCCCGTTGCCTCCTGCTTGTTTCCTTCCTCGTCAGAGCCGCGTCATGCCATGTCGCTCCTCTGCTTCCTCGTCCTTGCCGTCGCTTCCCTGCAACTCCAGGCGTCGCCCTCGTAGCTCTCTCCATCGAGCAGAATCATGAGCGCCAAGAGGACGCCTGCCTCTACCGCAACTGGGGCTGCCTTCTCACCATCGCTGCTTGCTCGCAGGCCACGCGGCATGATGCCGTCCTCGCCAAGGCCCAGCGCCGCCAGCTCCTCCGGCCCATATCTCGCTGACCTCATTAAGATCACGACCTAGGACCCGAGACCCGTGGCCTCCGCTGCTATTTTTTATGGACGCCAAGTACCACTACTACGACCCTGGTGTAACACCATCGATGCGACTATAGCTCCCACGTGTCGAGGCACGGCTTAAAGATATAATCGCATTGAAGGCATATGTCGCAAGTTAGGCAATCTTCACAAACATCCCATGTAATATAATAATAAAAGGGGAGATAACATAGTTGGCTTACACTCGCCACGTCAATCAGGTACATAAATAACATTACATCATCCAAACACTCATGGCCCGACTACGGCGCCAAAATAAAGAGAACCCAACATGCGACAACGGTCCCGTTCACCCCCGACTGGGCACTATTACTGATCGTCGGGAAAGGAAACATAGTATCGTTGAGAGTCTTCGTGGAACTCCCACTTGAGCTCATACGCGTCTCCTGGAGCGGAATCATCAGGCCCTGCATCTGGTGTAATAGTAATCTGTGAGCCACAGGGACTCAGCAATCTCGCACCCTCGCGATCAAGACTATTCAAGCTTATAGGTAAGGCAAGGTAAAATATGAGTGGAGCTGCAGCAAGCTACTAGCAAGTATGGTGGCTAACTTATTCGCAAAAGAGAGCGAGAAGAGGAGGCAAAGCACGAGCGAGAAGCTAGAGAACAACCTGCGCAAACATTACTCCAACACCGTGTCCACTTCTCGGACTCCGCCGAGAAGAGGCCATCACGGTAACACACTCAGTTGATTCATTTTAATTAAGTTAAGGTTCAAGTTATCTACAACCGGACATTAACAAATTCCCATCTGCCCATAACCGCGGGCACGGCTTTCGAAAGTTCAAATCCCTGCAGGGGAGTCCCAACTTAGCCCATGACAAGCTCTCACGGTCAACGAAGGAATAGACCTCCTCCCAAGACGTTCCGATCAGACTCGGTATCTCGTAATCAAGACACTTCGACAGGTTAAAACAAGACCAGCAACACCGCCCGAATGTGCCGACAAATCCCGATAGGAGCTGCACATATCTCGTTCTCAGGGCACACTCAGATGAGCCAGACGTCGGGTAGGCCAGCCCAGAGTTGCCCCTGGTAGCCCCGGACATCGCTCGGTGGGACCAACACTCAGAGGAGCACTGGCCCGGGGGGGTTAAAATAAGATGACCCTTGAGTCTGCAGAACCCAAGGGAAAGAAAAGGGTAGGTGGCAAATGGTAAAACAATGTTGGGCATTGCTGGAAAAGCTTTAATCAAGGCGAAATATCAAGGGGTTCCCATTATAACCCAACCGCGTAAGGAACGCAAAATCCGGGAACATAACACCGATATGACGGAAACTAGGGCGGCAAGAGTGGAACA